>NC_084613.1:4082331-4149831 GCF_033978795.1 Nerophis ophidion
ATAATAATGTGCTACAAATCTATGTTGTACTATAATAATGTGCTACAAATCAATGGTGTACTATAATAATGTGCTACAAATCAATGTTGTACTATAACAATGTGCTACAAATCTATGTTGTACTATAATAATGCGATACAAATCAATGGTGTACTATAATAATGTGATACAAAACTATGTTGTACTATAATAATGTGCTACAAATCAATGTTGTACTATAATAATGTGTGACAAATCTATGTTTTACTATAATAATGTGCTACAAATCTAAGTTGTAATATAATATTGTGCTACAAATCTATGTTGTACATAATAAAGTGCTACAAATCTAAGTTGTACTATAATAATGTGCTACAAAACTATGTTGTACTATAATGATGTGCTACAAATCTATGTTGTACTTTAATAATGTGCTACAAAACTATGTTGTACTATAATAATGTGCTACAAATCTATGTTGTACTTTAATAATGTGCTACAAATCAATGTTGTACTATAATACTCCGCGACAAGTCTATGTTGTACTATTATAATGTGCTACATACCTATGTTGTACTATAATAATGCGATACAAATCAATAGTGTACTATAATAATGTGATACAACACTATGTTGTACTATAATAATGTGCTACAAAAAATCTATGTTGTACTATACATAGATGTAGCGCATTATTATAGTGCATTGTAGGTTTGTATCACATTATTATAGTACAACATAGTTTTGTATCACAATATTATATAGTACACCATTGATTTGTATCGCATTATTATAGTACAACATAGATTTGTAGCACATTATTATAGTACAGCATAGATTTGTACCGGATTATTATAGTACAATATAGATTTTGTAGCACCTACAAATCAATGGTGTACTATAATAATGTGCTACAAAACTATGTTGTACCATAATAATGTGCTAAAAATCTATGTTGTACTATAATAATGCGATACAAATCAATGGTGTACTATAATAATGTGATACAAAACTATGTTGTACCATAATAATGTGCTACAAATCTATGTTGTACTATAATAATGCGATACAAATCAATGGTGTACTATAATAATGTGATACAAAACTATGTTGTACCATAATAATGTGCTACAAATCTATGTTGTACTATAATAATGTGCTACAAATCTATGTTGTACTATAATAATGCGCGACAAATCTATGTTGTACTATAATAATGCGATACAAATCAATGGTGTACTATAATAATGTGATACAAAACTATGTTGTACCATAATAATGTGCTACAAATCTATGTTGTACCATAATAATGTGCTACAAATCTATGTTGTACTATAATAATGCGATACAAATCAATGTTGTACTATAATAATGTGATACAAAACTATGTTGTACTATAATAATGTGCTACAAATCTATTTTGCACTATAATAATGCGCGACAAACCTATGTTGTACTATAATAATGTGCTACAAATCTATGTTGCACTATAATAATGTGCTACAAATCTATGTTGTACTATAATAATGTGCTACAAATCTATGTTGCACTATAATAATGTGCTACAAATCTATGTTGTACTATAATAATGTGCTACAAATCTATGTTGTACTATAATAATGTGCTACAAATCAATGGTGTACTATAATAATGTGCTACAAATCAATGTTGTACTATAACAATGTGCTACAAATCTATGTTGTACTATAATAATGTTCTACAAATCTATGTTGTACTATAATAATGTGCTACAAATCTATGTTGTACTATAATAATGTGCTACAAATCAATGGTGTACTATAATAATGTGCTACAAATCAATGTTGTACGATAACAATGTGCTACAAATCTATGTTGTACTATAATAATGGTCTACAAATCTATGTTGTACTATAATAATGCGATACAAATCAATGGTGTACCATAATAATGTGATACAAAACTATGTTGTACTATAATGATGTGCAACAAAACTATGTTGTACTATAATAATCCGTGACAAATCTATGTTTTACTATAATAATGTGCTACAAATCTAAGTTGTAATATAATAATGTGCTACAAATCTATGTTGTACATAATAAAGTGCTACAAATCTAAGTTGTACTATAATAATGTGCAACAAAACTATGTTGTACTAAAATAATGTGCTACAAATCTATGTTGTACTATAATAATGTTCTACAAATCTATGTTGTACTATAATAATGCGATACAAATCAATGGTGTACCATAATAATGTGATACAACACTATGTTGTACTATAATAATGTGCTACAAAAAATCTATGTTGTACTATACATAGATGTAGCGCATTATTATAGTGCATTGTAGGTTTGTATCACATTATTATAGTACAACATAGTTTTGTATCACAATATTATATAGTACACCATTGATTTGTATCGCATTATTATAGTACAACATAGATTTGTAGCACATTATTATAGTACAGCATAGATTTGTACCGGATTATTATAGTACAATATAGATTTTGTAGCACCTACAAATCAATGGTGTACTATAATAATGTGCTACAAAACTATGTTGTACCATAATAATGTGCTAAAAATCTATGTTGTACTATAATAATGCGATACAAATCAATGGTGTACTATAATAATGTGATACAAAACTATGTTGTACCATAATAATGTGCTACAAATCTATGTTGTACTATAATAATGCGATACAAATCAATGGTGTACTATAATAATGTGATACAAAACTATGTTGTACCATAATAATGTGCTACAAATCTATGTTGTACTATAATAATGTGCTACAAATCTATGTTGTACTATAATAATGCGCGACAAATCTATGTTGTACTATAATAATGCGATACAAATCAATGGTGTACTATAATAATGTGATACAAAACTATGTTGTACCATAATAATGTGCTACAAATCTATGTTGTACCATAATAATGTGCTACAAATCTATGTTGTACTATAATAATGCGATACAAATCAATGTTGTACTATAATAATGTGATACAAAACTATGTTGTACTATAATAATGTGCTACAAATCTATTTTGCACTATAATAATGCGCGACAAACCTATGTTGTACTATAATAATGTGCTACAAATCTATGTTGCACTATAATAATGTGCTACAAATCTATGTTGTACTATAATAATGTGCTACAAATCTATGTTGCACTATAATAATGTGCTACAAATCTATGTTGTACTATAATAATGTGCTACAAATCTATGTTGTACTATAATAATGTGCTACAAATCAATGGTGTACTATAATAATGTGCTACAAATCAATGTTGTACTATAACAATGTGCTACAAATCTATGTTGTACTATAATAATGTTCTACAAATCTATGTTGTACTATAATAATGTGCTACAAATCTATGTTGTACTATAATAATGTGCTACAAATCAATGGTGTACTATAATAATGTGCTACAAATCAATGTTGTACGATAACAATGTGCTACAAATCTATGTTGTACTATAATAATGGTCTACAAATCTATGTTGTACTATAATAATGCGATACAAATCAATGGTGTACCATAATAATGTGATACAAAACTATGTTGTACTATAATGATGTGCAACAAAACTATGTTGTACTATAATAATCCGTGACAAATCTATGTTTTACTATAATAATGTGCTACAAATCTAAGTTGTAATATAATAATGTGCTACAAATCTATGTTGTACATAATAAAGTGCTACAAATCTAAGTTGTACTATAATAATGTGCAACAAAACTATGTTGTACTAAAATAATGTGCTACAAATCTATGTTGTACTATAATAATGTTCTACAAATCTATGTTGTACTATAATAATGCGATACAAATCAATGGTGTACCATAATAATGTGATACAAAACTATGTTGTACTCTAATAAAGTGCTACAAATCAATGTTGTACTATAATAATCCGTGACAAATCTATGTTGTACATAATAAAGTGCTACAAATCTAAGTTGTACTATAATAATGTGCAACAAAACTATGTTGTACTATAATAATGTGCTACAAATCTATGTTGTACTTTAATAATGTGCTACAAATCAATGTTGTACTATAATACTCCGCGACAAGTCTATGTTGTACTATTATAATGTGCTACATACCTATGTTGTACTATAATAATGCGATACAAATCAATAGTGTACTATAATAATGTGATACAAAACTATGTTGTACCATAATAATGTGCTACAAATCTATGTTGTACCATAATAATGTGCTACAAATTTATGTTGTACTATAATAATGCGATACAAATCAATGTTGTACTATAATAATGTGATACAAAACTATGTTGTACTATAATAATGCGCGACAAACCTATGTTGTACTATAATAATGTGCTACAAATCTATGTTGTACCATAATAATGTGCTACAAATCTATGTTGTACTATAATAATGCGCGACAAATCAATGTTGTACTATAATAATGTGATACAAAACTATGTTGTACTATAATAATGTGCTACAAATCTATTTTGCACTATAATAATGCGCGACAAACCTATGTTGTACTATAATAATGTGCTACAAATCTATGTTGTACTATAATAATGCGATACAAATCAATGTTGTACTATAATAATGTGATACAAAACTATGTTGTACCATAATAATGTGCTACAAATCTATGTTGTACTATAATAATGTGCTACAAATCTATGTTGTACTATAATAATGCGATACAAATCAATGTTGTACTATAATAATGTGATACAAAACTATGTTGTACTATAATAATGTGCTACAAATCTATTTTGCACTATAATAATGCGCGACAAACCTATGTTGTACTATAATAATGTGCTACAAATCTATGTTGCACTATAATAATGTGCTACAAATCTATGTTGTACTATAATAATGTGCTACAAATCTATGTTGCACTATAATAATGTGCTACAAATCTATGTTGTACTATAATAATGTGCTACAAATCTATGTTGCACTATAATAATGTGCTATAAATCTATGTTGTACATATGCGTATAAGAAGGGGCGGCCCTGTTTGTGTGACGGAATTGAAGTGTGATTTATTTTTATTGTCTACACTCTAGTTCTGTTTTCTTTGATATTCATATGGGATGAAACTTTGTAATTCATGTTTCCGAGCCAGCACGTGTGTGTGTTAGGACAGATTGTGCTAATAGTTTCTAGGACTGTCGGGTCGCTTTGTGCTGGTCTTCTGCCACTTCAAAAGCCAAATAAGCGGGCCAGAGGGGGTCTAGACCCGGCTTGACCCGGCACAGTTCTGCAGCCTTTTTCATGTTTGCTGCTCCAATTCTTCTTTGTGACAACAAAGCAGGCGGGGAGCAAGGAGTCCAGGACCCAGGACCACTAATCACAGGTCACCGGGTCAACAAAAGAGGGACCAGTGCTCGCTTACATGCCTGCTGGCTGATATCATGAAGTGTGTGTGTGTGTGTGTGTGTGTGTGTGTGTGTTGGGGTCACAGGCTCTTGTCCAAAATTATAGTGCAGGGGTCACCAACACGGGGCCCGCGGGCACCAGGTCGCCCGTAAGGACCAGATGAGTCGCCCGCTGGCCTGTTCTAAAAATAGCTCAAATAGCAGCACTTACCAGTGAGCTGCCTCTATTTTTTAAATTGTATTTATTTACTAGCAAGCTGGTCTCGCTTTGCTGGACATTTTTAATTCTAAGAGAGACAAAACTCAAATAGAATTTGAAAATCCAAGAAAATATTTGAAAGACTTGGTCTTCACTTTTTTATATTTTTTACTTTGCTTCTTATAACTTTCAGAAAGACAATTTTAAAGACAAACTACAACCTTAAAAGTGATTTTAGGATTTTTAAACACATATAACTTTTTACCTTTTAAATTCCTTCCTCTTCTTTCCTGACAATTTGAATCAATGTTCAAGTATTTTTTATTTACTTCATTGTGGGGCGGCATAGCTCAGTTGGTAGAGTGGCCGTGCCAGCAACTTGAGGGTTGCAGGTTCGATTCCCGCTTCCGCCATCCTAGTCACTGCCGTTGTGTCCTTGGGCAAGACACTTTACCCACCTGCTCCCAGTGCCACCCACACTGCTTTAAATGTAACTTGGATATTGGGTTTCACTATGTAAAGCGCTTTGAATCACTAGAGAAAAGCGCTATATAAATATAAGTGACTTCAATTCACATTGTAAAGAATAATAAATACATTTTAATTTAATTCTTCATTTTAGCTTCTGTTTTTTCGCCGAAGAATATTTGTGAAATATTTCTTCAAATTTATAATGATTAAAATTAAAAAAATATATATTCTGGCAATTCTAGAAGATCTGTAGAATAAAATTTAAATATATTTAAAAGTCTTTTGAGATTAAAAAAAAAAAGAAAATTCTGGAAAATCTAGAAGAAATATTGATTTGTCTTTGTTAGAAATATAGCTTGGTCCAATTTGTTATATATTCTAACAAAGTGCAGATTGGATTTTAACCTATTTAAAACATGTCATCAAAATTCTAAAATTAATCTTAATCAGGAAAAATTACTATTGATGTTCCATAAATTATTTTTTTAATTTTTTCACAAAGATTCAAATTAGCTAGTTTTTCACGTCTTTTTTTCGGGTGAATTTTGAAGAGTCGAAATTGAAGTTAACTATGTTTCAAAATTTAATTTTCATTTTTTTCCCCGTTTTCTCCTCTTTTAAACCTGCCAGGCTTTACCCTGAAAGTTTGTCTATGTTTTAGTTTTGTCTGTTTCCTCTGTGTTTAGTATCTCCTGTCTTTAGTTCCTGTCTAGTGCTCTTATTTTGTCAGCTTCCTGTCTTGTTCCCTGACTGCTGTGTTCCTCCTCAGCTGCGGCTGATTGGCACCTGGCCACACCTGTTGCCAATCAGCCCGCTCCTATTTGTACCTGCTTTGTCGTGTGTCAGTTGCTGGATCGTTGTATTGTCGTCGCCTCATGTCACTCTTGTGTCTTTGCTACCTGTCGAGTCTGGCATCATTACAGCTATTACCTGTCGTGCTACATCTTGTCCTGGTCGTCGTAGCGGTAAGCTGTTTTTGTTAGCCATTAGCTATTTCCAGTTTTTCTGTTTGTTTTTCTGTTTGGGACGGCGTGGCGCAGTGGGAGAGTGGCCGAGCGCAACCCGAGGGTCACTGGTTCAAATCCCACCTAGAACCAATCTCGTCACGTCCGTTGTGTCCTGAGCAAGACACTTCACCCTTGCTCCTGATGGGTGCTGGTTAGCGCCTTGCATGGCAGCTCCCTCCATCAGTGTGTGAATGGGTAAATGTGGAAGTAGTGTCAAAGCGCTTTGAGTACCTTGAAGGTAGAAAAGCGCTATACAAGTACAACCCATTTATAACCCATTTATCCTCTAGTTCCATGCTAAAGTTCCTTTTTGTTTTCTAACTCCCAGTGCTAGCTCCCTTAGTTTGTTATTCTGCCCACATGAGTGCTTTTTGTTTGTTCTTGTTCTATTATTTATATTAAATCATGTCTTCATATCCAATGCCTGCCTCCATCTCTGCATCTTGGGGTTCATCACCAAATACCTCTGACAAAACCATTCAATTAATTTTTTTTCATCATTAATTCTCTACAAAAAACCTTCCGTAAAAGGAAAAAAAATGTACGACTATATATATATATATATATATATATATATATATATATATATATATATATATATATATATATATATATATATATATATATATATATATATATATATATATATATATATATATATATCTGCAATGAGGTGGCGACTTGTCCAGGGTGTACCCCGCCTTCCGCTCGATTGTAGCTGAGATAGGCGCCAGCGCCCCCTGCGACCCCAAAAGGGAATAAGCGGTAGAAAATGGATGGATGGATATATATATATATATATATTTTAAAGGTAAATTGAGCAAATTGGCTATTTGTGGCAATTTATTTAAGTGTGTATCAAACTGGTAGCCCTTTGCATTAATCAGTACCCAAGAAGTAGCTCTTGGTTTCAAAAAGGTTGCTGACCCCTGCAATAATATCTTAATAAAAATACAACGTTAAAGCACCTCTCTGTCCCAATCACCCCAAAATTGCCCCAAACATTTGTGCTTCATTTGTGCCGATTTGAGCTATGTGAACGATAACGATAATAAAATTTAAAACCTAAAATGTTTAGGTAAGGTTTGAGGCTAATAATAATAAAACTTCAAAAACTAATTAAACCACAATAACGTTTGTTGGATAACACAAATGTTTAGGTCAAGTTTGGAGAGATTTGTACAAACCCCGTTTCCTTATGAGTTGGGGAATTGTGTTGAATGGGTAGAAAATGGATGGATGGACGGGTAAAGTCGGTCCCGTCCATTGCTGCTTGCAGCTTTAATTATTATTATTATCATTATTATTACATAGTTGTCCGGGTGGTATTATTAACACGTTGTGATATAATCCCTATCATTTGCATGTCTTGTGGTGGTTTATTTCGAACTCGGTCTGCTTTTAAAAATGATGTCACTGTAAAAAAAAAAAAGTAAAAAGTTCTAATAATAAGCGGCCCAACATTAGAATACTTTTTCTGGCTAAGCTTTTAATACCTTTTTTATCGTCTCACCCGCTGCTGGCGACCAGTGGGACACTTCCATGCAGGAATGCGAGGCAGCCCGGACTGTACCAACTGTGAGGGAGGACGGGGGTGGGCGGGAAGATCACGCCACAAATATTCTCCATAAAAACTAATATATGTAACACCAAATATCATATAATACGTTTAAAAATATATATATTGATAAGTGAAATCATGGCTTTGTGTTTGTATTTTAAAGAGATTAAAATTCTATCGCTCTGCCGTCCAGCTCCCCCCCCCCTCCAAACACCGCCTCTCGCCACACTCAAGTATCCCGGCCGAGATGCTCCAGTTTGGGGCAGAAAGTGGCGCGGATCCCCTCGCTAACGTCACCTCCGTCGAACTTTTCTTTCCGAGGACATTTTTCTTTTCTTTTTTTGACCCAACTTTTATTATAAAAAAAATCGCTATTTTGGATTATCTTCATGAAGGACGTTCTACAAAAAGGTGAGTTTGTTGCTTCTTTACACCCCCCTCCCAAAAAAAAACAGTAGACGCATGCTAGCTCTGACGTCACTTTATGACGTCACTTTACGATCAAACTACTTAAAAACATGTCCACCTGTTACATACATTCATGTTTTTTATTGTTTAACTTGAGTTTTTTTCTTTTTTAAAACAAGTAACTTAATGATGCCGCCGGCGTGATATAACAGGGAGCGCTGCCAGTGCCGTGGAATTCCAACTCACAACTTTTGCCCTTTTTTTTGCGAGTTAGCTGAGAAATGTATTATCATAATTTCATTTTGACAAAATAAAAAAACACAACATTTTAAGTGTAATAATAGATGATAAAAAAAACTGGAAATCTCATATAAAAATATGCAACACAAGGTGGCAAGAAATACATTCATATGTTGGCCCTGTGATGAGGATCCCAAAAGGGACAAGCGGTAGGAAATGGATGGATGGGTGGGTGGATATTCTACCGCTTGTCCCTACATCAGTAATGAACTAGAAGAGGCAATTACTGAAGGAATTGCGTGTGAATGCTCCAACTTTTGAAGTTAAACTGAAATGTTGACAGAATGTAAGAATAGTTTGAATGTTGAATTCCTGAAGAAATTGAGTGTAAATGCTTCAATGCTGAAGTTGAACTGAAATGCTGACTGAATGTAGTATGAATGTAAGAATACAAACCCCGTTTCCATATGAGTTGGGAAATTGTGTTAGATGTAAATATAAACAGAATACAATGATTTGCAAATCCTTTTCAACCCATATTCAGTTGAATATGCTACAAAGACATCATATTTGATGTTCAAACTCATTAATTTTATTTTGCAAATAATAATAAAGTTAGAATTTCATGGCTGCAACACGTGCCAAAGTAGTTGGGAAAGGGCATGTTCACCACTGTGTTACATCACCTTTTCTTTTAAAAACACTCAATAAACGTTTGGGAACTGAGGAAACTAATTGTTGAAGCTTTGAAAGTGGAATTCTTTCCCATTCTTGTTTTATGTAGAGCTTCAGTCCTTCAACAGTCCGGGATCTCCGCTGTCGTATTTTACGCTTCATAATGCGCCACACATTTTCCATGGGAGACAGGTCTGGACTGCAGGCGGGCCACGAAAGTACCCGCACTCTTTTTTTACGAACCCACGCTGTTGTAACACTTGTCTTCCTGAAATAAGCAGGGGCGTCCATTATAACGTTGCTTGGATGGCAGCATATGTTGCTCCAAAAGCTGTATGTACCTTTCAGCATTAATGGTGCCTTCACAGATGTGTAAGTTACTCATGCCTTGGGCACTAATGCACCCCCATACCATCACAGATGCTGCCTTTTCAACTTTGCACCTAGAACAGTCCTGATGGTTCTTTTCCTCTATGGTCCGGAGGACAAGACGTTCACCGTTTCCAAAAAACAATTTGAAATGTGGACTCGTCAGACCACCGAACACTTTTCCACTTTGCATCAGTCCATCTTAGCTGAGCTCGGGCCCAGAGAAGCCGGCGGCGTTTCTGGGTGTTGTTGATAAATGGCTTTGTCTTTGCATAGTAGAGTTTTAACTTGCACTTACAGAAATGTAGCGACTAACTGTAGTTACTGACGGTGGTTGTACGAAGTGTTCCTGAGCCCATATGGTGATATCCTTTACACACTGATGCCGCTTTTTGATGCAGTACCGGCTGAGGGAATGAAGGTCCAGTATATCATCGCTTACTTGCAGTGATTTCTCCAGATTGTCTGAACCTTTTGATGATATTATGGAGCGTAGATGTTGAAATCCCTAAATTTTTTCCAATGTCACTTTGAGAAAGGTTGTTCTTAAACTGTTTGACTATTTGCTCACGCAGTTGTGGACAAAGGGGTGTACCTCGCCCCATCCTTTCTTGTGAAAGACTGAGCATTTTTTTGGGAAGCTGTTTTTATACCCAATCATGGCACCCACCTGTTCCCAATTAGCCTGCACACCTGTGGGATGTTCCATATAAGTGTTTGATGAGCATTCCTCAACTTTATCAGTATTTATTGCCACCTTTCCCAACTTCTCACGTGTCGCTGGCATCAAATTCTAGAGTTAATGATTATGCCACTCTACCAACCGGCATAGCTCGGTTGGTAGAGCGGCCGTGCCAGCAACTTGAGGGTTGCAGGCTCGATTCCCGCTTCCGCCATCCTAGTCACTGCCGTTGTGTCCTTGGGCAAGACACTTTACCCACCTGCTCCAAGTGCCACCCACACTGGTTTAAATGTAACTTGGATATTGGGTGTCACTATGTAAAGCACTTTGAGTCACTAGAGAAAAGCGCTATATAAATATAATTCACTTCACCAATTCACATTATTTGCAAAAAAAAAAAATGTTTATGAGTTTGAACATCAAATATGTTGTCTTTGTAGCATATTCAACTGAATATGGCTTGAAAAGGATTTGCAAATCATTGTATTCTGTTTGTATTTACATCTAACACAATTTCCCAACTCATATGGAAACGGGGTTTGTAGCTATTTATATTTTTGACAACTCCAATTTTTGGAAGTAAATTGTGTACAAACTGCAAACAGGAAGTGAAGTGAATTATATTTATATAGCGCTTTTCTCTAGTGACTCCAAGCACTTTTACATAGTGAAACCCAATATCTAAGTTACATTTAAACCAGTGTGGGTGGCACTGGGAGCAGGTGGGTAAAGTGCCTTGCCCAAGGACACAACGGCAGTGACTAGGATGGCAGAAGCGGGAATCGAACCTGCAACCCTCAAGTTGCTGGCACGGCCACTCTACCAACCGAGCTATGCCGCCCCCCAAGTGAATTAAATGTGTTAGTAATAGCTAATGAAATGAAAAAGGGGTTAGGGTTGAATAATCTTTGCTTCTTCCTACTCCTTTTCAGACATGTGGTCAAGACAAACTGTAAATGTGGATGCATCATACTGTTACGGTATCCATATTCCAAATAAGACTTAAACCATGAACCGTCGTCGATGAGCGTTTCGTCCCGTGTTGCATTCTTTGGAGCGGTGCTCATTTCCTCCCTTGCTCTTGTTGTGTAATTGCACATCAGCTTGCATGAACATCATTATTATTATTTCAAAATCATGCTCAAACTGATGATGTCATTTGTTCAACACACGCCAAAAGTTTTGAGGAAAATTTGTACTCTTGCATCATTTGTTACCCAAGGCCTCACTCAACGTTTTAATGCCAAAATACCAACGCTGGTTTCATTTAAACCCTCTGGCCTTTTGAGGTCTACTTACTTTATTTAAAACATATTTTTTACAATTTCTTGTTTTTTGATATAAAGTGTTCACTCACTGCCGTGTTAGTGGATTGCAGATTTTTACATAACGTATAAGGCGCACCAGATTATAAGGCGCATTGCCGATGAATGGTCTATTTTATTGTGTTTTTTATCTTTTATCATATATAAGGTGCATTAAAGGAGTCATATTATTAGGGGCCGAATGTCTCTTTGGGACAGAGGACCCTATTTTATTTCTAAGGTTTTGTTATTATTATACCACCGCCTCTTTGAGCTTTAATTTGACCCCCTTAACACGCTTCAAAACTCACCAAATTTAAGAGGACTGGCAAAAATTGCGATCTAATAAAAAAAACAAAAAAACCTCAAAATTGCACTGTAGCGCCCCCTAGGAAAAAACACAGACAAAACTGCTTGTAACGTCCGTTAAGAATGTCGTAGAGACATGAAACAAAAACCTCTATGTAGGTCTGACTTAGACCTAGATTTCATACACTGACCTCCTTCAGAAAAAATCAACAGGAAGTTGGCAAAAACCCCTTCAAAGCAAAAGTTTCCTAAAAAAAATGTCATTTTTGCCTCTTTGAGCTGTAATTTGACCCCCTTAAAATGCTTCAAAACTCACCTAACTGGACACACGCATCAGGACTGGCGAAAATTGCGATCTAATAAAAAAAACAAAAAACCCAAAACTCAAAATTGCGCTCTAGCGCCCTCTAGGAATAAAACACAGACAAAGCTGCTCTTAGGAAGAAAACACAGACAAAACTGCTTGTTACTTCCATTAGGAATGTCGTAGAGACATGAAACTAAAACCTCTATGTAGGTCTGACTTAGACCTACATTTCATTCATTTACATCCTTTAGCAAAAATCAACAGGAAGTTGGCAAAAACCCCTTCAAAACAAAATTTTCCTAAAAAATGTCATTTTTGCCTCTTTGAGCTGTAATTTGACCCCCTTAAAATGCTTCAAAACTCACCAAACTGGACACACATCAGGACTGGTGAAAATTGCGATCTAATCGAAAAAACAAACCCCAAAACTCAAAATTGCGCTCTAACGCCCCCTAGGAAAAAAAAACACAGACAAAAATGCTTGGAACTTCCGGTAAGAATGTCGTAGAGACATGAAACAAAAACCTCTATGTAGGTCTGACTTAGACCTAGATTTCATACACTGACCTCCTTCAGAAAAAATCAACAGGAAGTTGGCAAAAACCCCTTCAAAGCAAAAGTTTCCTAAAAAAAATGTCGTTTTTGCCTCTTTGAGCTGTAATTTGACCCCCTTAAAATGCTTCAAAACTCACCTAACTGGACACACGCATCAGGACTGGCGAAAATTGCGATCTAATAAAAAAAAAAAAAAAAAACTCAAAATTGCGCTCTAGCGCCCTCTAGGAATAAAACACAGACAAAGCTGCTCTTAGGAAGAAAACACAGACAAAACTGCTTGTTACTTCCATTAGGAATGTCGTAGAGACATGAAACTAAAACCTCTATGTAGGTCTGACTTAGACCTACATTTCATTCATTTACATCCTTTAGCAAAAATCAACAGGAAGTTGGCAAAAACCCCTTCAAAACAAAATTTTCCTAAAAAATGTCATTTTTGCCTCTTTGAGCTGTAATTTGACCCCCTTAAAATGCTTCAAAACTCACCAAATTTAACACACACATCAGGACTGGGGAAAATTGCGATCTAATCGAAAAAACAAACCCCAAAATCAAAATTGCGCTCTAGCGCCCTCTAGGAATCAAACACAGACAAAGCTGCTCCTAGGAAGAAAACACAGACAAAACTGCTTGTAACTTCTGTTAGGAATGTCGTAGAGACATGAAACAAAAACCTCTATGTAGGTCTCACTTAGACCTACATTTCATACACTGACATCCTTCAGCAAAAATCAACAGGAAGTTGGCAAAAACCCCTTCAAAACAAAATGCCAAAATACCAACGCTGGTTTCATTTAAACCCTCTGGCCTTTTGAGGTCTACTTACTTTATTTAAAACATATTTTTTTACAATTTCTTGTTTTTTGATATAAAGTGTTCACTCACTGCCGTGTTAGTGAATTGCAGATTTTTACATAACGTATAAGGCGCACCAGATTATAAGGCGCATTGCCGATGAATGGTCTATTTTATTGTGTTTTCTATCGCTTATCATATATAAGGCGCATTAAAGGAGTCATATTATTAGGGACCGAATGTCTCTTTGGGACAGAGGACCCTATTTTATTTCTAAGGTTTTATTATTATTATACCGCCGCCTCTTTGAGCTGTAATTTCTATTTATTTTTTTGTACTTTCTATTTACCTTTTGTTTACTTTTTATTAAGTTTGAATTTTACCTTCTTGTTCTACCGTCGACTTCTTTTTTCCTTCTATTTACCTTAGATTAGCTTTGTTGTAGCTTTTTTCATCTTGTTTTACCTTCCTTTTTGTTTAATTTCACCTTTTATTTATCTTCTTTTGGCTTCTCTTTACATTTTTCCCTTCAATTTTTTTTTTTTTTACCTTCTTTCGCCTTTCATTTACCTCCTAATAACCATATTTTACCTTCTGTTGACCTTTTTTACCTTTTTTTGTACTCTATTTACTTTCTTCTACCTTCTACTTACCTTTGTTTACTTTTTATTAAGTTTGTTTTTTACCTTCTTGTTCTTCCGTCGATTTATTTTTTCCTTCTATTTACCTTCAATTAGCTTTGATGTAGCTTTTATAGCTCGGTTGGTGGAGTGGCTGTGTCAGCAACTTGAGAGTTGCAGGTTCGATTCCCGCTTCCGCCATCCTAGTCACTGCCGTTGTGTCCTTGGGCAAGACACTTTACCCACCTGCTCCCAGTGCCACCCACACTGGTTTAAATGTAACTTAGATATTGGCTTTCACTATGTAAAGCGCTTTGAGTCACTAGAGAAAAGCGCTATATAAATATAATTCACTTCATCTTGTTTTACCTTCTTTTTTTAGTTGTTGTATCTTCTTTCACCTTTTATTTATCTTCTTTTGGCTTCTCTTTGCATTTTTACCTTAAATGTGTCTTTTTTTTTACCTTCTTTCACCTTTCATTAACCTTCTAATAACCATATTTTACCTTCTTTTACCTTTTTGTACTTTCTATTTACTTTTTTCTACTTTCTATTTACCTTTTGTTTACTTTTTATTAAGTTTGATTTTTACCTTCTTGTTCTACCGTCGACTTCTTTTTTCCTTCTATTTACCTTCGATTAGCTTTGTTGTAGCTTTTTTTTCATCTTGTTTTACCTTCCTTTTTATTTGATTTCACCTTTTATGTATCTTCTTTTGGCTTCTCTTTACATTTTTCCCTTCAATTTATTTAATTATTTTTACCTTTTTTCACCTTTCATTTACCTCCTAATAACCATATTTTACCTTCTGTTGACCTTTTTTTTTTACCTTTTTTTGTACTTTCTATTTACTTTCTTCTACCTTCTACTTACCTTTATTTACTTTTTATTAAGTTTGTTTTTTACCTTCTTGTTCTTCCGTCGATGTATTTTTTCCTTCTCTTTACCTTCAATTAGCTTTGATGTAGCTTTTTCATCTTGTTTTACCTTCTTTTTTTAATTGCTGTATCTTCTTTCACCTTTTATTTATCTTCTTTTGGCTTCTCTTTGCATTTTTACCTTAAATGTGTCTTTTTTTTTACCTTCTTTCACCTTTCATTAACCTTCTAATAACCATATTTTACCTTCTTTTACCTTTTTGTACTTTCCATTAATTTTTTTTCTACTTTCTATTTACCTTCTGTTTACTTTTTATTAAGTTTGATTTTTACCTTCTTGTTCTACCGTCGACTTCTTTTTTCCTTCTATTTACCTTCGATTAGCTTTGTTGTAGCTTTTTTCATCTTGTTTTACCTTCCTTTTTATTTAATTTCACCTTTTATTTATCTTGTTTTGGCTTCTCTTTACATTTTTCCCTTCAATTTATTTTTATTTTTTTTACCTTCTTTCGCCTTTCATTTACCTCCTAATAACCATATTTTACCTTCTGTTGACCTTTTTTTTACCTTTTTTTTGTACTTTCTATTTACTTTCTTCTACCTTCTACTTACCTTTGTTTACTTTTTATTAAGTTTGTTTTTTACCTTCTTGTTCTTCCGTCGATTAATTTTTTCCTTCTCTTTACCTTCAATTAGCTTTGATGTAGCTTTTTCATCTTGTTTTACCTTCTTTTTTTAGTTGTTGTATCTTCTTTCACCTTTTATTTATCTTCTTTTGGCTTCTCTTTGCATTTTCACCTTAAATGTATCTTTTTTTTTTACCTTCTTTCACCTTTCATTAACCTTCTAATAACCAAATGTTACCTTCTTTTACCTTTTTGTACTTTCTATTTACTTTTTTCTACTTTCCATTTACCTTTTGTTTACTTTTTATTAAGTTTGATTTTTACCTTCTTGTTCTTTTTTCTTTCTATTTACCTTCGATTAGCTTTGTTGTAGCTTTTTTTTAAATCTTGTTTTACCTTCCTTTTTATTTAATTTCACCTTTTATTATCTTCTTAGGGCTTCTCTTTACATTTTTCCCTTCAATTCATTTTTTTTTTTACCTTCTTTCGCCTTTCATTTACCTCCTAATAACAATATTTTACCTTCTGTTTACCTTTTTTTTACCTACTTTTGCCTTTTATTCACCTTGTATCAACCTTCTTTTACCTTTTTACGTTCTATTTACCTTTAACCTTCTTTGACCATTTTTTACCTTCCGTTTATAACTTATTTGACCTTCTTTTATGCAGTACAGATTTTATAATTGTTTATTAGTTACACTCATTAAACGATTAACCAAAGCAACAGATTATAAAGTAAGCATTTTTGTAATCGAATTGATTGATGAAGTAGTTGCAGCCCTAGTGTTGACTAACATGCGCCTCGGCTCAAGTTACAAGCAAACGTGTATTCATCAAAGGCAGTAGTACGGCGGTACTTTACTAGTACTTGTATTCCGTACAACCCTAAAGTGTGGTGAGTGTTGTTTAGGTCTTCGTATACGTTGAACAAAGTGGGTCACCTCTTCCTGCATTTGTTTCTCCGACTCCCACTTCTATTTCCTTGGATTGTGTTTTTTCCTTTGCCTGTTTGGCTTCTCTAGTCATGCTTTCATGGACGCAGTCCAGAGCTTTTGGAGTCTATGTCACACACAGCTGGTCCAGCGTTTCCTGTCCGAGTTTCTTTGGTAGCAGTAAGGCCGGGCAATATGTCCTTTTTTTAAATATCTCAATATATATGTCTGGATATTTTGCCTTAGCCTTGAATGAACACTTGATGCATATAATGACAGCAGTATGATGATTCTATGTGTCTACATTCAAACATTCTTCTTCATACTGCATTAATATATGCTACTTTTAAACTTTCATGCAGAGAGGGAAATCACAACTAAAAGTGTATTTATTAAACAGTTATCAAGCAGTGGCACAAACATTCATGTCATTTCCAAAACAGAAAGTGCAAGATTGTCAGAGACATTTTAAAACAAGCTATAAGTGCACTTTTGTGCATGATGTCACTAAGATGACATATCAAAACTACACTAAATTAAAGTGCACTTTTTGTACAGACCGCCACTACAATCGTTTAAAACAAATAAAGTGCACTTTTTGTGCATGATGTCACACAAGATATTTCAATAACAGTCAAATAAAAACGAGCTGCATAATTGGAAATGAAATCGCCATGTGATAGGTTCCTGCGGACGTTATCTCCTTCTATCCCGTCCAAAGGCAAAACCTAGTAACTCACTTCTAGCTGATTCGGAGAAAACAAAGGAAAACCAATCTATCTTGATTAGGGATGCACCGAAATGAAAATTTGTGGCCGAAGCCGAAGCCGAATAAAATTTAAACGCTTGGCCAAAGGCCGAATACTGAATACCGAATAATGAATGCGGTTTTTCACAATTTTTCAAATATTGCATAAATAGCTTAGAATAAATATTTAGACATGTTTTTCAAATAAAGTAATTTTTTATTGAATATCAACATTTTTTTAATATTCCAGTAGTCTTTGGTTTTCAAAAAAAAAGCACAGTTTTTAGTTTATATTAGGTCCTGCCATGCGCGTAACAGCTTACTTACGGAACAAATGACAATATCGCATACACTAATGTAAAGCATATCACCTAGGAACTCCAAAATTATTATCGGCTCAGTTTTGACCAAAATTGAGTTACTGGGTTTTGCCTTTGGACGGGAGTTCTGTTGTTGACTATTTTTTTCATACGGTGTTGATGTGGAAATAGTTGCTTCAGCATTTTGTGGGTGTGGCACCGGCCGGAGATGTTGACATGTGGAGTTTCAAGCACTCCTCACTCTCTCGCGGGTGACTATTCAAATGATGCTACATTAGCAGTGCCGCTACTTTTTGTAGCAACGCTTTCGCCGCGTAATTGTTCAACATCTTCCCGCTTGAAGCCAAACCACCGCCGGGCGATGGACCCCCTGCTGTTTTTCTTCGGAATTAATTCTTTTGTGACCAGATTGGCATTTTCTCTCTCTCGTATTACCACCCACACCGCACCGTTAGCATCACGGCTAACGTTACCATGTCGCTACCTGTCTGCTTTGCGGGAGCGTGTGACGTTGCACACGTGACGTATGTAAGAAGGTGCGCTTGTTTTAAGTCTCTGTGAGAAGGAGAGACAAGAAAGAGTCGGAAAAGCCTGTAGTGTAATGCCCGCAGCTAAAAGCAACTGCGTGAGAACTCCAATACCACCATATAGTTATTTTCTATCGATGACGTCATGGCTGGTGTTTTTTTTCGGAGAGAAACTAATCAGCGAATAAACAAACTGTACAAAGAAGCAAGTCAACAATGTGTCCTTAAACATTCATTCAAAGGAAATGACAAAAGACAAAATGGCGCTATGACCGAGCTTGAAGCCTAAACAAGAAAACTTAAGTCAATAAAACACAACACACACACACACACACACACACACACACACGCACACTCATTCTTGTATCTGCCTCCCTCTTTAGGAGCAGCCTTTCTAGATATATAAAGAAGTGTATTAACAACATAAATAATATATACATACTATGCACATATAAAAAAGCTTGTTGTGAAAAATGAGTTGGAATGTCACAAGAAAAAGGTCACAATCTCATAAGAAAAATGTAGAAAGTTGGCAGCGTTTTAATAAAAGTCGTCATTTTACTCAACGCGAGTCATAATTTTACAGGAAAAACTGAACATTTGTGCAATATTATGATAAAAGTTGGAATTTTACTCAACAACAGTCGCAATTTTACAAGAAAAGCTTAACATTTTGGAAATTTAATGAAAAGAGTCCTCATTTTACTCGACAAAAGTCACAATTTGATAAGAAAACTAGCATTTGGCAATATTATCATAATAATCGGAATTTTACTTGGCAAAATTTTGACAAAAGTCATCATTTTACTCCAAAAAATGTCACTATTTTACATGAAAGACTAAAAAATTGGCAATATTGTGATGAAAGTCAGAATTTTATATGACAAATGTCATTATCTGGCGTTAAAATATAAGAATTTTACATTAAAACCCGCGTTATATCCAGTATATCGATATAAAACGCCACTACAATAGTTTAAAACAAATAAAGTGCACTTTTGTGCATGATGTCACTCCAGATATTTCAATAACTGTTTGATTGATTAATTGAAACTTTTATTAGTAGATTGCACAGTATAGTACATATTCTGTACAATTGACCACTAAATCAATCAATCAATCAATCAATGTTTACTTATATAGCCCTAAATCACTAGTGTCTCAAAGGGCTGCACAAACCACTACGACATCCTCGGTAGGCCCACATAAGGGCAAGGAAAACTCACACCCAGTGGGACATCGGTGACAATGATGACTATGAGAACCTTGGAGAGGAGGAAAGCAATGGATGCCGAGCGGGTCTAACATGATACTGTGAGAGTTCAATCCATAATGGATCCAACACAGTCGCGAGAGTCCAGTCCAAAGCGGATCCACCACAGCAGCGAGAGTCCCGTTCACAGCGGAGCCAGCAGGAAACCATCCCAAGCGGAGGCGGATCAGCAGCGCAGAGATGTCCCCAGCCGATACACAGGCGAGCAGTACATGGCCACCGGATCGGACCGGACCCCCTCCACAAGGGAGAGTGGGACATAGGAGAGAAAGAAAAGAAACGGCAGATCAACTGGTCTAAAAAGGGAGTCTATTTAAAGGCTAGAGTATACAGATGAGTTTTAAGGTGAGACTTAAATGCTTCTACTGTGGTGGCATCTCGAACTTTTACCGGAGGGCATTCCAGAGTACTGGAGCCCGAAATGAAAAAGCTCTATAGCCCGCAGACTTTTTTTGGGCTCTAGGAATCACTAATAAGCCGGAGTCTTTTGAACGCAGATTTCTTGCCGGGACATATGGTACAATATAATCGGCAAGATAGGCTGGAGCTAGACCGTGTAGTATTTTATACGTAAGTAGTAAAACCTTAAAGTCACATCTTAAGTGCAAAGGAAGCCAGTGCAGGTGAGCCAGTATAGGTATATATGTATGTATATATGTATATAAAGGTATATACAGTACAGGTATATATGTATGTATATATGTATATAAAGGTATATACAGTATAGGTATATATATATGTATATAAAGGTATATACAGTACAGGTATATATGTATGTATATATGTATATAAAGGTATATACAGTATAGGTATATATGTATGTATATAAGTATATAAAGGTATATACAGTATAGGTATATATGTATGTATATATGTATATAAAGGTATATACAGTACAGGCGTAATATGATCAAACTTTCTTGTTCTTGTCAAAAGTCTAGCAGCCGCATTTTGTACCAACTGTAATCTTTTAATGCTAGACATGGGGAGACCCCAAAATAATACGTTACAGTAGTCGAGGCGAGACGTAACAAACGCATGGATAATGATCTCAGCGTCTTTAGTGGACAGAATGGAGCAAATTTTAGCGATATTACGGAGTCCACATTGATGTGGCATAGAAAGAGAATGAGTTAAGACCTTTGTTAGATCGGAATCTGGGTTTAACGTGGTTTGTGGAGCTCCCCCTGGTCTTGTGGTTATGGCGGTCATTTACGTTAAGGAAGTAGTTTGACTTGTACTTCGGTATCAAGGAGGTGTAGCGGATTTTATAGACCAGGCTCAGTGCAAGTTGTTTGACTCTGTCCTCCACCCTAAGCCAGCCCACTTTGGAGAAGTGGGTTGGATTGAAGTGTGATCTGGGGTGGAGGTCTAAAAGTAACCGGACTAGCTTATTCTGGGATGTTTGGAGTCTAGATTTGAGGCTTTTAGAGGTGCTGGGGTACCAGGAGGTGCAAGCGTATTCGAAGAAGGGTTGAATGAGAGTTCCCGCTAGAATCCTCAAGGTGCTTTTGTTGACCAGAGAGGAGATTCTGTAGAGGAATCTCGTTCTTTGGTTGACCTTTTTGATCATCTTGGTTGCCATTTTATCACAGGAAAGATTAGCCTCTAGAATGGAAGCTAGGTAGGTGATCTCATCCTTCCTGGTGATAACAATGTCACCCACTTTTATAGTCAAGTCACTGACTTTAAGAAGGTTGATATGGGACCCAAATAGGATGGATTCCGTTTGACCTAAGTGTATGGATAGCTTGTTGTCAGCGAGCCAGGTGCAAATATTAAGGAGTTCAGCACTGAGGATTTGTTGCACCTGTGACTTGTCCTTGCTGGTAACACCCCAATACGGTTTTCAACATTAAGTCGGGGTCCACGTTCATCAATTCATGGTAAATAAAAATGAGCTGCATAATTGGAAATCAAATAGTGTTCGTCCTTCGCTATGTGGTAGCTTCCTGTGGACATTATCTCCTTTTGTTGTTGACTATATTTTTCTTACGGTGTTGATCTGGCATGTGGCATCGAATGGAGATGTTGACATGCGGAGTAAGCACTCTTCATTCTCCAGCAGGTGACTTTTCAAATGATGCTACATATTAGCAGTAATGCTACTTCTTGTAGCAAGGCTTTTGCCCCGCACTTGATAAATTCTGGTTGTCCGTTGGACATATTCCCACTTGAAGCCAAACCAATGCCAGACCATGGACCCTCTGATTTTTTTCTTGGGAATTAATCCTTCCTTCATATGTTACCAGATTGGCACCTTCTTTCTCTCGTATTACTGCTCGCACCACAGCTAACGTTACCCATGCCGCTACCTCACTGCTCCGCGAGGGCGTATACGTACGTGACGTATGTGAGAAGGTGCGCTTGTTTTAAGTTTCTGTGAGAAGGAGACACAAGAAAGAGTGTAGTGTAATGCCCCGCAGCTAAAAGCAACTGCGTGAGTGTCAGGCTTGCCTCGGACAGTTTGGTTGTGTTTTAGTTAGGGGTGTAACGGTACGTTTATTTGTATTGAACCGTTTCAGTACGAGGGTTTATCGAACGAGTTTGTAAGCTAAAGTCTTAACAAGCTGCTCTGCTTTCTGCCTCTGTCCGAGCAGTGAGCACCCAGCATTGTCCCGCCCACACAGCCATCTGATTGGTTACATACAAAGCCAATCAGCAGTTGGTATTCAGAAAGCATGGAGTCAGTGCTCCGGCGTCGAGATGAGCAGATATGTGTTTAGCAGGTGAGCATTTGGCAGCGTACTCTCCCCAAATTATAAAAAACACTTCCCAGTCACAACTATTACAAACATCACTATGAGCCCGTTGACCTTCTAGAAACTTAAACTGCAGCTCAGCTCGCTCATAGTTGAGGTAAAGGCTATGTAGCTTTTAGCGTTACGTTAGCTCATTTTGCTGAGTGTGTATGTGTATGTGTGTGTGTGTATATAATAAAATTCAACTAAAGACTTCCCAAATGCTGTAATAGATTAAGCATGATGAGTTGACTTAAAACAGTTTAATGTTGCACTTTTTATATGTCGAAGAAAGGTTTTGTCATTTTATTTAATCAAAACAACAACTTGGATTAACGTGGGTAGAATTATTATAATGTTCCCGATGTTAAAAGGATAAAGCCATTGTTTACAAATTTGGTAAATAAATAACCCAAAAATTTATATTTTGTTGTTTTCTTACTGTACCGAAAATGAACCGAACCGTGACCTCTAAACCGAGGTACGTACCGAACCGTAATTTTTGTGTACCGTTACACCCTTAGTTTTAGTTTTTCCTCTGTGTGTGTGTGTAGTATTTCCTGTTTGCACTCTTATTTTTGTTCAGTTTCCTGTTTGTCCCCTCAGCTGCGGCTGATTGGCACCTGGTGTCAATTAGCTCGCTCCTATTTAGACCTGTTTTCTCCTCCAGTCGGTGCTGGATTATTCTCGTGTCGATGTCGCCGCTACCTGTCATGTCGCTTCTAGCTTTGTCTACTTCTGTTCACTCTGCTCATGCCATAGTTCCTTCATGTCACAGTAAGGGTTTTTGTGAATTGTGTGAATCATATTTATATAGCGCTTTTCTCTAGTGACTCAAAGCGCTTTACATAGTGAAACCCAATATCTTAAGTTACATTCAAACCAGTGTGGGTGGCACTGGGAGCAGGTGGGTAAAGTGTCTTGCCCAAGGACACAACGGCAGTGACTAGGATGGCGGAAGCGGGAATCGAACCTGCAACCCTCAAGTTGCTGGCACGGCCACTCTACCAACCGAGCTATACCGCCCGGTAACCAAAACATGTATATTTGGTTGTTTTCTTACTGTACCGAAAATGAACCGAACCGTGACCTCTAAACCGAAGTACGTACCGAACAAAAATTTTTGTGTACGGTTACACCCTTAGTTTTAATTTTTCCTCTGTGTAGTATTTCCTGTTTGCATTCTTATTTTGGTTCGGTTTCCTGTTTGTCTCCCTGAGTGCTGTGTCCCCTCAGCTGCGGCTGATTGGCACCTGGCCACACCTGGTGTCAATTGGCTCGCTCCTATTTAGACCCGTTTTCTCCTCCAGTCGGTGCTGGATTATTGTCGTGTCGATGTCGCCGCTACCTGTCATGTCGCTTGTAGCTTTGTCTACTTCTGTTCACTCTGCTCATGCCATAGTGCAGGGGTAGGGAACCTATGGCTCTAGAGCCAGATGTGGCTCTTTTGATGACTGCATCTGGCTCTCGGATAAATCTGAGCTGACATTGCTGAACACGATAAGTAATGAATAATTCCACTTGTAATCAAAGTGTTAAAAATAACGTTCAAAATATCAAACATTCTCATGCTTTTTCATGTTCAAGAAGTTACGTTAATGGTAAGAAGTCATTTATTTATTATTAGTTAGTGTGGGGTTTGCGCTCTTTGGGGTTCTTCAAACCACCAAGAGCCTGTTTTAGGGTTACAATACTGTTTTATTTGATTTTTCTCTTAGTTGCTTTCCAGCAATTGTCTTTTTCTCTTTCGTCCTCGCTCGGGCTCTGGCTCCAGCCTCAATCCCGTCTCTCCTCCTGGCTGCTGCTTATAACAGAGCGACAGGTGATTAGATAAAAAGGCCCAGGTGGGCCATCTACGCACCTGTCCTGGCAACATCCCGCTTTGCTGCAGGCCCGCAGGCCACGCCCCCTCCACAGTTAACTTCAGAATAACAATGTTAATGCAAAGAATAAGAGACCTATTATACTCTGGAAATGTTGGTCTTACTTATGCACGCGTTTAGTTGTGTTCAGTGTTAAAAAAAATATTATATGGCTCTTAGGGAAATACATTTTAAAATATTTGGCTTCTTGGCTCTCTCAGCCAAAAAGGTTCCCGACCCCTGCCATAGTTCTTTCATGTCACAGTAAGGGTTTTTGTTTTTTAGTCCACAGTTAGCCTTTGGGCTAGTTATTATTCATAGCCAAGTTTGTTCTCCGCCTTGTGCGCGCCTTTTGTTAGTACCCTTTTGGTTTGTTCTTGTTTTGGTATTGAATTAATGCCTGCCAGCTTCTCTGCATCTTGGGGTTCGTCACCAGCAAACTCTGACAGTGAGAACGTATACTCCAATATCACCATATAGTCATTTTCTATATCGCACAGAGACAAACCCGCGATGTATCGAGTATATCAATGTATGGCCCAGCCCTAGGTAGTAGCATGCACGATCGTTGAAGAACCTATTTCCAGCCGCCATGATTGGTTGACGCATTCCTCGCTGGCTTTGTTGATGTCGTTACACATTCCGCCGAGATTTTAGAAGAATGTTTACTCTTGTTTATTCAGCACATACTGGGAAAGAAGACGTGGCGCGTTTCAGGTCAGGTAGAAAAAGTGCATCAAGTCAAATCGGCTGCAAAGAGTCCAGTGGGCTGGGGTTTGCTGTAATTGCAGCTCCCGCTCTAACCCTCTGCTTAAAGGCTGCGCGCTCTATTTCCAGCGCGCGTAATGGCCGGGTTGACGTCTCTGCGGTGTGTTGCTCCTGCGATGGCTGTGGGATTACTCATGCAGGGTTCAGGCTCAAACGCCGGGTGGGGAGCGACTGCTGACTCTGTTCTAACATGTCTGTGGCGGTTTGCAATGCTGTGTGTGTGCGTGTGAGAGTGTGTCCGCATTTTTTTGTCCCAAACCACTTGGATCTCAGCCTCGCACATGTCTTCACAATCTCTGGCGTTTACCACCTGGAGCCAGCAAACGAAAGGTATGTTGCTTTATTTACTCAAGAAAAGACTTGTGCACCAGCCGGGTTAGCTATTGTTGGCAAAGTTGTTGTTTTGTAACCTGACTCTCGCCGGATCCTTGTAGTTTCCTGAGCTCCACACGAGGATCTGGGATGGAGGGCAATGCAAACTCCTTCAAGGTGGTAAAAAAATAACAAACCAATCAGGATCGTCGGACGGGATTTCATAGATGTGACGAAGCGAGTGTTATATTCAAACCACGAGGGCGCCACGGGTGTGCTGACATTGATTCTGCTATGGCAACTGTTTTGTCCGATCTATTGAATATTCATTCTTTAAACGATGAACGGAGAACGGTTTTGAAGGCATTTATTGGTGGAAGGAGATGACTGTTCAGAACTCGCTTTCTTTTCAGTTGTTTGCCATCTTTTAAAAGTGGACAGAGTGTCTTTGAGTTTCCCATCCATCCATCTTCTTCCGCTTATCCGAGGTCGCGTCGCGGGGGCAACAGCCTAAGCAGGGAAACCCAAACTTCCCTCTCCCCAGCCACTTCGTCTAGCTCTTCCCGGGGGATCCCGAGGCGTTCCCAGACCAGCCAGGAGACACATTTAGACCAGTTGATCTGCCGCTTCTTTTCTTTCTCCTATGTCCCCCCCTCCCTTGTGGAGGGGGTCCGGTCCGATGACCATGGATGAAGTACTGGCTGTCCAGAGTCGAGACCCAGGATGGACCGCTCGCCTTTGTATGGGTTGGGGACATCTCTACGCTGCTGATCCGCCTCCGCTTGAGATGGTTTCCTGTGGACGGGACTCTCGCTGCTGTCTTGGATCCGCTTGAACTGAACTCTCGCGGCTGTGTTGGAGGGGGGTGTGGTCTGCGGACCTGCAGCGACAGGTGCATAGATGGCCCACCTGGGCCTTGTTATCTCATCACCTGTCGCTCTATTATAAGCAGCAGCCGGGAGGAGAGACTGGGTTGGGGTTGGAAATACTATTGCTGGAAAGCAACTGAGAGACTTTTGGAAAAATAAAACAATATTGTAACCCTGAAACAGGCTCTCATGTCGGTGCTTGGGGGTCTGAAGTTTGAGATGCTACCTCAGTAGAAGCATTTAAGTCTCACCTGTACACTCTAGCCTTTAAATAGACCTCCTTTTTAGACCAGTTGATCTGCCGCTTCTTTTCTTTCTCCTATGTCCCCCCCCCCCCTTGTGGAGGGGGTCCGGTCCGATGACCATGGATGAAGTACTGGCTGTCCAGAGTCGAGACCCAGGATGGACCGCTCGTCGGGACCCAGGATGGACCGCTCGCCTGTATCGGTTGGGGACATCTCTACGCTGCTGATCCGCCTCCGCTTGAGATGGTTTCCTGTGGACGGGACTCTCGCTGCTGTCTTGGATCCGCTTGAACTGAACTCTCGCGGCTGTGTTGGAGCCACTATGGATTGAACTTTCACAGTATCATGTTGGACCCGCTCGACATCCATTGCTTTCGGTCCCCTAGAGGGGGGGGGTTGCCCACATCTGAGGTCCTCTCCAAGGTTTCTCATAGTCAGCATTGTCACTGGCGTCCCACTGGATGTGAATTCTCCCTGCCCACTGGGTGTGAGTTTTCCTTGCCCTTTTGTGGGTTCTTCCGAGGATGTTGTAGTCGTAATGATTTGTGCAGTCCTTTGAGACATTTGTGATTTGGGGCTATATAAATAAACATTGATTGATTGATTGATAGTCTTCCCAACGTGTCCTGGGTCTTCCCCGTGGCCTCCTACCGGTTGGACGTGCCCTAAACACCTCCCTAGGGAGGCGTTCGGGTGGCATCCTGACCAGATGCCCGAACCACCTCATCTGGCTCCTCTCCATGTGGAGGAGCAGCGGCTTTACTTTGAGTTCCTCCCGGATGGCAGAGCTTCTCACCCTATCTCTAAGGGAGAGACCTGGAAACTCATTTGGGCCGCTTGTACCCGTGATCTTATCCTTTCGGTCATGACCCGAAGCTCATGACCATAGGTGAGGATGGGAACGTAGATCGACCGATAAATTGAGAGCTTTGCCTTCCGGCTCAGCTCCTTCTTCACCACAACGGATCGGTACAACGTCCGCATTACTGAAGACGCCGCACCGATCCGCCTGTCGATCTCACGATCCACTCTTCCATCACTCGTGAACAAGACTCCTAGGTGCTTGAAGTCCTCCACTTGGGGCAGGGTCTCCTCCCCAACCCGGGGATGGCACTCCACCCTTTTCCGGGCGAGAACCATGGACTCGGACTTGGAGGTGCTGATTCTCATTCCGGTCGCTTCACACTCGGCTGCGAACCGATCCAGTGAGAGCTGAAGATCCCGGTCAGATGAAGCCATCAGGACCACATCATCTGCAAAAAGCAGAGACCTAATCCTGCGGTCACCAAACCGGAACCCCTCAACGCCTTGACTGCGCCTAGAAATTCTGTCCATAAAAGTTCTGAACAGAATGGGTGACAAAGGGCAACCTTGGCGGAGTCCAACCCTCACTGGAAACGTGTCCGACTTACTGCCGGCAATGCAGTAAGTTTGAGTTTCCCTATCAGGCGAAAGCACTTTAAGCATATTTCCATCAATCAATGTTTACTTATATAGCCCTAAATCACTAGTGTCTCAAAGGGCTGCACAAACCACCACGACATCCTCGGTAGGCCCACATAAGGGCAAGGAAAACTCACACCCAGTGGGTCGTCGGTGACAATGATGACTATGAGAACCTTGGAGAGGAGGAAAGCAATGGATGTCGAGCGGGTCTAACATGATACTGTGAAAGTTCAATCCATAGTGGATCCAACACAGCCGCGAGAGTCCAGTCCAAAGCGGAGCCAGCAGGAAACCATCCCAAGCGGAGGCAGATCAGCAGCGCAGGGATGTCCCCAGCCGATACACAGGCAAGTGGTCCATCCTGGGTCCCGACTCTGGACAGCCAGTACGTCATCCATGGCCATCGAACCGGACCCCCTCCACAAGGGAGAGTGGGACATAGGAGTAAAAGAAAAGAAACGGCAGATCAACTGGTCTAAAAAAGGAGACTTTTTAAAGGCCAGAGTATACAAATTAGTTTCAAGGTGAGACTTAAATGCTTCTACTGAGGTAGCATCTCGAACTGTTACCGGGAGGGTATTCCAGAGTACTGGAGCCTGAATGGAAAACGCTCTATAGCCCGCAGACTTTTTTTGGGCTTTGGGAATCACTAATAAGACTTTTGAAGGCAGATTTCTTGCCGGGACATATGGTACAATACAGTCGGCAAGATAGGCTGGAGCTAGACCGTGTAGTATTTTATACGTAAGTAGTAAAACTTTAAAGTCACATCTTAAGTGCACAGGAAGCCAGTGCAGGTGAGCCAGTATAGGTATATATGTATGTATATATGTATATAAAGGTATATACAGTATAGGTATATATGTATGTATATATGTATATAAAGGTATATACAGTATAGGTATATATGTATGTATATAAAGGTATATACAGTATAGGTATATATGTATGTATATATGTATATAAAGGTATATACAGTATAGGTATATATGTATGTATATAAAGGTATATACAGTATAGGTATATATGTATGTATATATGTATATAAAGGTATATACAGTATAGGTATATATGTATGTATATATGTATATAAAGGTATATACAGTATAGGTATATATGTATGTATATATGTATATAAAGATATATACAGTATAGGTATATATGTATGTATATATGTATATAAAGGTATATACAGTACAGGCGTAATGTGATCAAACTTTCTTGTTCTTGTCAAAAGTCTAGCAGCCGCATTTTGTACCAACTGTAATCTTTTAATGCTAGACATGGGGAGACTCGAAAATAATACGTTACAGTAATCGAGACGAGACGTAACAAACGCATGGATAATGATCTCGGCGTCTTTAGTGGACAGAATGGAGCGAATTTTAGCGATATTACGGAGCTGAAAGAAGGCCGTTTTAGTAACGCTTTTAATGTGTGACTCAAAGGAGAGAGTTGGGTGGAAGATAATACCCAGATTTTTTACCGAGTCACCTTGTTTTATTATTTGTTTGTCAAATGTTAAAGTTGTATTATTAAATAGAGGTCGGTGTCTAGCAGGACCGATAATCAGCATTTCCGGTTTTTTGGCGTTAAGTTGCAAAAAGTTAGCGGACATCCATTGTTTAATTTCATTAAGACACGCCTCCAACTGACTACAGTCCGGCGTGTTGGTCAGCTTTAGTAGAGTTGGCTGTCATCAGCATAAAAAAAAACATGACTCTGATCACGGATCATGACACATCATAGTGCCGCCTGAATTCATCTCTTTTGTGTGACTGCCACTTATCATTACACCATGTACCAAATAAAATTGCTTCGAGGTGGGTAAGCTCGACCAAACTTATTCCTTACATTAGGCGCTCTGTCGAGTTTTGAGAAAAAAGTGCGCCTTACAGTCTGGAAAATACGGTACTTTACATTCTATTTACATTCTTTTACCTTTCATAGTACTTTTTTTTAACCTTTATTTACCTTCTCTATTCCTTCTTTTACCTTTTATTTACCTTCTTTTATCTTTTATTGTTATTATTTTATCTTTTATTCACCTTTTATTCAAGTTAACTTTACATTTATTTACCTTGTTTTACCTTCTAAAGTTCTTCTATTACCTTTTATCTCTTTTATGTACCATCCTTTACCTTAATTTGTCTTTTTCGCCTTCTTTTCTTTTATCTTGTCCTTTCTTATCTGCCATCCTGATTTCCTGATTCCTGATGCGTCTCCGCTAATGCGAAAATCAATTCGAGGGCACTTGAGTTTTCCTTCAAGGCGCTTCTGTGAAGCAGACTGCTTTGGATACTTTCACATACTTACTTCTTATTCTGATGGTTTTCCGGAAGCCTCCACACTTTCTAACACCTTACGGCCTAAGGTTTTGGTGTATCAGTAGGGGAAGAAGAACAATGGGGCAAAAAACTATACAACCAACCAGCCATTGTTTACGTTGCTTAAGTGCTCTAAATGTTGATTTTGATTATTTTTCTTATAGCCTAGCCTGAAACAGAAAACATCTCTATCAAAAATCGCGACACACCTTAATATCTAACCTGGAGTTCTGCAAAAATGTAGTTTTTCTGTCGTCACGTCGTTTAATTGCTGGTTTTACGAGCCCGGGAGCACGTTCGGCAGCGCACAATCCCTGAGTACTTACAAACAGACACAGTGTGTAGACAGAAAAGGGAGAACGGCCGCATTTTGGCTTGAAAACTAACGATAAAGGTGAAGTTAAAACACTGAGGAAGAGGTGTTTTAGGACATGGCTAGCGAGCTAGCGGCTGAAGTCCATCCACAGTCTTCTAAATCACTAATCCTCGCCTCCATGGCGACAAAAATAGCCAAACATGCTTCAGTACACACCGTAGCTCACCGGCGTCACAATGTAAACAAACGCCATGGGTGGATCTACACCTGACATCCACTGTAATGATATCAAGTACAGGAGCGTATTTAGTCGATACTACTATGATTACATCGATATTTTTTGGCATCACAACATCTTGTTTTTTTATTTTTTATTTATACTATGTGTATAAACTCAGGAAATACGTCCCCGGACATATGAGGACTTTAAATATGACCAATGTATGATCGGATTTTTACCTCCATACTGCGGGAGGCAGGGTGCAGGTAAATATGTACCTAAAGTTTAAACCTGCGGACGATATCTCCTTCTGTTGTTGACAATTTTTTTTATACGGTGTTGATGTAGAAATGGTTGCTTGGGCATTTTGTTGGTGTGACACCGGCCGAGATGTTGACATGCGGAGTTTCAAGCACTCATTCATTCTCTAGCGCAGGGGTCGGGAACCTTTTTGGCTGAGAGAGCCATGAAAGCCAAATATTTCAAAATGCATTTCCGTGAGAGCCATATCATATTTTTTAACACTGAATACAACTAAATGTGTGCATTTTTAAGTAAGACTAACATTTTAGCGAAGGCGGATCAGCAGCGTAGAGATGTCCCCAACCGATACACAGACGAGCAGTCCATCCTGGGTCTCGACTCTGGACAGCCAGTACTTCATCCATGGTCATCGGACCGGACCCCCTCCACAAGGGAGGGGTGGACATAGGAGAAAGAAAAGAAGCGGCAGATCAACTGGTCTAAAAAGGAGGTCTATTTAAAGGCTAGAGTGTACAGGTGAGACTTAAATGCTTCTACTGAGGTAGCATCTCGAACTTCAGACCCCCAAGCACCGACATGAGAGCCTGTTTCAGGGTTACAATATTGTTTTATTTTTCCAAAAGTCTCTCAGTTGCTTTCCAGCAATAGTATTTCCAACCCCAACCCAGTCTCTCCTCCCGGCTGCTGCTTATAACAGAGCGACAGGTGATGAGATAACAAGGCCCAGGTGGGCCATCTACGCACCTGGTCTAAAAAGGAGGTCTCTTTAAAGGCTAGAGTATACAGATGAGTTTTAAGGTGAGACTTAAATGCTTCTACTGAGGTAGCATCTCGAACTTCAGACCCCCAAGCACCGACATGAGAGCCTGTTTCAGGGTTACAATATTGTTTTATTTTTCCAAAAGTCTCTCAGTTGCTTTCCAGCAATAGTATTTCCAACCCCAACCCAGTCTCTCCTCCCGGCTGCTGCTTATAACAGAGCGACAGGTGATGAGATAACAAGGCCCAGGTGGGCCATCTACGCACCTGGTCTAAAAAGGAGGTCTCTTTAAAGGCTAGAGTATACAGATGAGTTTTAAGGTGAGACTTAAATGCTTCTACTGAGGTAGCATCTCAAACTTCAGACCCCCAAGCACCGACATGAGAGCCTGTTTCAGGGTTACAATATTGTTTTATTTTTGAAAAAATCTCTCAGTTGCTTTCCAGCAATAGTATTTCCAACCCCAACCCAGTCTCTCCTCCTGGCTGCTGCTTATAACAGAGCGACAGGTGATGAGATAACAAGGCCCAGGTGGGCCATCTACGCACCTGTCGCTGCAGGCCCGCAGACCACACCCCCCTCCACAGTTAGCTTCAGAATAACAATCTTATTACAAAGAATAAGAGACCTGTTATACTCTAGAAATGTTGGTCTTACTTAAAAATGTACGTGTTTAGTTGTGTTCAGTGTTAAAAAAAATAAAATGATATGGCTCTTACGGAAAAATATTTTAAAATATTTGGCTTTTTGGCTGTTCCCGACCCCTGATATAGACAAACCCGGGATATATCGAGTAAATCGATGAATCGCCCAGCCTGAGGCTGAAGTTATTTTCTAATTGGTTTAAGTATGCCTTGTGACCGTCTTCTCCCTGGCGAGACCAATTAGTCCAAGGAGGGAGAGTGCTGGATAATCACATCACTGCCGCGCTAAAAGTGTGACGCAACACCCGGGTCCGTCTAAAAAAGAGCAGAACAAAGAGCTTCCCGGCGGCCTTTCAGCCCCAAACATTCTGTCAACGTGGCAGAGCTCAGCGTCGCTCCTGTCATCAAATCCCACAAAGGGCTTCAGAGAGAGGGGGCCTCTCTTCCCAAATATCCAGCTCTATTTCCAACTTTTCAAGACCAGGTGTCTTCCTCTGCTTTCGACATAAAAAAAAAAAAAAAAAGCGCAATCGGAACTCCTTTAAGGAAGCTGTCCCCGCGCTGAATTCCTGCAGGTACAGCGCGGAGAATAAAGGAAGCGACGGTAGATGCAGAGAGGCGGCATGAAAAAAAATAAAAAGGAAAAGTGCTGCAGTCAGGAGAATTCCTCGCTAACATCTGCTTCTCATTCCGACAATGGGCTCCATTCATTCTGCAGTCCATGTTAGCGTCCTACAACGGTCCAAACCACTACAAAGGAAACTAGAACAATCCTTGCGGAAATATCAATGGGCCTGCCCTATGGCCGGTGGTTGCTGGAAGCCGCCATACCTTTAAAGGGGAACATTATCACAATCTCAAAAGGGTTAAAAACTATCAAAATCAGTTCCCAGTGGCTTGTTGTATTTTTTCAAGTTTTTTTCCAAATTTTACCGGTCTCGGAATATCCCTAAATAAAGCTTTAAAGTGCCTTATTTTCGCTATCTTCAAAACCGATATCCATTTCCCTGTGACGTCACACAGTGCTGCCAATGTAAACAAACAATGGGAATACCACAGCAAGATATAGCGACATTAGCTCGGATTCAAACTCGGATTTCAGCGACTTAAGCGATTCAACAGGTTACGCATGTATTGAAAAAGATGGTTGGAGTATGAAAGTATTGACGAAGAAACTGAAGCTATTGAGCGAATTCATAGCCATAGCATGGCCGAATAGCTGCGTTAGCATCGCCGGTAAAATGTGCGGACCAAACGATCAGGACTTTCGCATCTTTTGACACGGGAGCAACTTAAATCCGTCGATTGGTAAGTGTTTGTTTCGCATTAAATGTGGGTGGAAGGAAACGTAATATAGTTGCAAATGCATCTACAGGTTATCCATACATCTCTGTGCCATGTCTGCTTTAGCACCGCCGGTAAATAGCATGTTAGCATCGATTAGCGTAGCATGTTAGCATCGATTAGCTGGCAGTCAACATCAACAAAACTCACATTTGTGATTTCGTTGACTATCGTTGCAAATGCATCTGCAGGTTATCCATACATCTCTGTGCCATGTCTGTCTTAGCATCGCCGGTCAAATGTGGAGACACTCTGGCACATTCAATGAGGGTCTGGCGGCAGATTTCTTGCCAGTGGTGCAACTTGAATCCCTCCCTGTTAGTGTTGTTACACCCTCCGACAACACACCCACGAGGCATGATGTCTCCAAGGTTCCAAAAAATAGTCAAAAAAACGGAAAATAACAGAGCTGAGACCCGGTGTTTGTAATGTGTTGAAAATGAAAATGGTGGGTGTGTTACCTCGGCGACGTCACATTCTGACGTCGTCGCCTCCAGCTCGATAAACAGAAAGGCGTTTAATTCGCCAAAATTCACCCATTTAGAGTGCGGAAATCGGTTAAAAAAATAGATGGTCTTTTTTCTGCACCATCAAGGTATATATTGACGCTTACATAGGTCTGCTGATAATGTTCCCCTTTAAGATTAGAGATGTCCGATAATGGCTTTTTTTGCCGAAATCCAATATTCCGATATTGTACAACCCAATCAATTAATCAATCTGTCATGTCTGTGTGATCATGTTTTGTTTTAGTCATGTTCTGTTTGTTTTTTTGGACACTCAGTTCCTGTTTTGGCACTTCCTTGTTTGTTTCGTTTCCATGACTATCCATTAGTTTTCACCTGTCCTCATGTCTCACGTTTTGCACTCACTGATCATGTCACTGCTATTTAAGCCTGTCTGTTTCTGTTGTTCATCCTGGCAACATCACCATCTCTCACCTGCTACGCACCTTGTAATGCACCATACTATTTAGCCATGTCCCGTTCTCGTTCCGTTCCAAGTAAGCTTTTTGTTGTCTATGCCATAGTGCAAGTTTTTGTTTTATGTTCATAGTTTTGCCTTAGTGCAAGTTTTGTTTGCACTGCCAAGGTTTTTGTACCTCCTTGTGAGCGCCTTTTGTTTGTTCCTGTTTTTTTAGTTATAGTGTTAAAATAAAATGTCTCTACCTTCACGCCATCTCCGGTCCAAGTTCACTTGCATCTCGGGAAAACAACCATCTCATAGTCCACGTATTGACACACAACAATGTTTATTTATATAGCCCTAAATCACAAGTGTCTCAAAAGGCTGCGCAACCCACACCGAAATCCTCGGTTCAGAGCCCACATAAGGGCGAGGAAAAACTCACAACCCAGTGGGGTGTCAATATGAATGATTATGAGAAACCTTGGAGAGGACCGCAGATGTGGGTGACCACTCCCCCCACTCCCAGGGAAAAAAGCAAGGGGTGTATATTGTAGTGTCCTGGAAGAGTTAGCGCTGCAAGGGCTTTTGCTGGGTATTTGTTCTGTCGTGTTTATGTTGTGTTACGGTGCGGACGTTCTCCCGAAATGTGTTTGTCATTCTTGTTTGGTGTGGGTTCACATATTTGCAACAGTGTTAAAGTTGTTTATACGGCCACCCTCCGTGTGACCTGTATGGCTATTGACCCTGTATGCCTTGCATTCACTCGCGTGTGTGAAAAGCCGTGGATATTATGTGATTGGGCCGGCACGCATAGGCAGTGCCTTTAAGGTTTTTTGGCGCTCTGTACTTCTCCCTACGTCCGTGTACACACCGGTCTTTTAAAAAGTCATACATTTTACTTTTTAAATTTTACCATAACACAAGAAATACCCAGAATCCCTTGCAGCACTAACTCTTCCGGGACACTAGAATATACACACCCAGCTATAAACCTCAACCTCCTCATGCTCTCTCAGGGAGAGCATGCCCCAAATTCCAAGCTGCTGTTTTGAGGCATGTTAAAAAAAATAATGCACTTTGTGACTTCAATAATAAATATGGCAGCGCCATGTTGGCATTTTTTTCACATAACTTGAGTTCATTTATTTTGAAAAACCTTGTTACATTGTTTAATGCATCCAGCGGGGAATCACAACAAAATCAGGCATAATAATAATGTGTTCATTCCACTTCTGTATATATCGGTAGCGGTTGATATCGGAATCGGTAATTAAGAGTTGGACAATATCGGAATATCGGCAAAAAAGCCATTATCGGACATCTCTAATGAGTAATATACGTTCTTTTTTTCCCAAGGTTTCTCATAGTCATTCACATCGACGTCCCACTGGGTTGTGAGTTTTTCCTTGCTCTTATGTGGGCTCTGTACCGAGGATGTCGTTGTGGCTTGTGCAGCCCTTTGAGACACTTGTGATTTAGGACTATATAAATAAACATTGATTGATTTTTTTCACAACTGTACTTCTGGTGTTTGAATGGCTGGTTTGATGCGTCGCCCTTGCAAAAAGGTGCCAGGTTCCTTTTTTTGAAAAGGTGGTGCCAACTGGCCGCCAAGAGAGATGTTTACTCAGCTGAAGAGTAATCACAGCAGTCACACGGTGTTAGTATTAATCCTCGACAGTTTTCTTCCTCCTTTAAAGCCGCTGGTTTATGCTGAGTGGAGGAGATGAGTGTCGGAGCATCAACAGGAAAAAGCTTCTTAAGGGGACCAGACTCAGGATCATTTTCTGATGTCATGGCATAGACATACTCCGTCTATATTTTGCTACGCGGTGGTCGGAAAACTGATTGTGTCGCTACTTTCCACAAATACCTGGACATGTTTTAGCCTTTAAGCCTAATCTCTCCACAGCAGGGGTGCCCACACTTTTTCTGCAGGCGAGCTACTTTTCAATTGACCAACTCGAGGGGATCTACCTCATTTATATATATCATTTATATTTATTTATTTATGAAAGAGACATTTTTGTAAACAAGTTAAATGTGTTTAATGATAATACAAGCATGTGTAACACATATAGATGTCTTTCTTTCACGAAGACAAGAATATAAGTTGGTGTATTACCTGATTCTGATGACTCGCATTGATTGGAATCAGACGTCCACGTTTTCAAATGGAGGAGAAAAAAAGTTCCTCTTTTCTGTTTAATACCACATGAAAGTCGTTGGTTTTTGGCATCTTATTTGTCCAGCTTTCATATTCGTTTTTATACACTTTACAAGAAATACATTGGCGGCAAACTTCGTAGTTTGCTAGCTTATTTGCACTAGCTTTAGGAGACTCTTATTTTGTTAGCGCAGGCGCGATGGAGCGGCGCTTTTATTGTGAAGACAGGAAGTGTGCGATCAGTCTTTAGGCTTTTGACGGGAAGTGCGGTTGAAATAAAAAGTGTCTTTTTTACTTTACACTTTTGATTGATTGATTGAAACTTGTATTATTAGATTGCACAGTACAGTACATATTCTGCACAATTGACCACTAAATGGTAACACCCCAATAAGTTTTTTAACTTGTTTAAGTCGGGTCATGTGACCACCTGGCTGTGTTTGATTGGTCCAACGTCACCAGTGACTGCATGTGATTGATGAAACGCAGGCATGCGTAGATTCTACTTTGAAGCTCTGTCATAAACCAAAACAAACATTAATAGATCGATAAAACAAAAGTAGCGAGTAGCGAACTGAATGTAGATAAATGGAACAGAGTAAAAGTAGTGTTTCTTCCCCCATAAATATACTCAAGTAAAAGTAAAAGTATGTTGCATAAAAACTACTCGTAGAAGTACAATTTATCCCAAAAGTTACTCAAGTAAATGCCATCCATCCATCATCTTCCGCTTATCTGAGGTTGGGTCGCGGGGGCAGCAGCCTAAGCAGGGAAACCCAGACTTCCCTCTCCCCAGCCACTTCGTCCAGCTCTTCCCGGGGGATCCCGAGGCGTTCCCAGGCCAGCCGGGAGACATAGTCTTCCCAACGTGTCCTGGGTCTTCCCCGTGGCTCCTACCGGTTTGACATGCCCTAAACACCTCCCTAGGGAGGCGTTCGGGTGGCATCCTGACCAGATGCCCGAACCACCTCATCTGGCTCCTCTCCATGTGGAGGAGCAGCGGCTTTACTTTGAGTTCCTCCCGGATGGCAGAGCTTCTCACCCTATCTCTAAGGGAGAGACCTGCCACACGGCGGAGGAAACTCATGTGGGCCACTTGTACCCGTGATCTTATCCTTTCGGTCATGACCCAAAGCTCATGACCATAGGTGAGGATGGGAACGTAGATCGACCGGTAAATTGAGAGCTTTGCCTTCCGGCTCAGCTCCTTCTTCACCACAACGGATCGGTACAACGTCCGCATTACTGAAGACGCCGCACCGATCCGCCTGTCGATCTCACCATCCACTCTTCCATCACTCGTGAACAAGACTCCTAGGTACTTGAACTCCTCCACTTGGGGCCGGGTCTCCTCCCCAACCTGGAGATGGCATTCCACCCTTTTCCGGGCGAGAACCATGGACTTTGACTTGAAGGTGCTGATTCTCATTCTGGTCGCTTCACACTCGGCTGCGAACCGATCCAGTGAGAGCTGAAGATCCCGGCCAGATGAATCCATCAGGACCACATCATCTGCAAAAAGCAGAGACCTGATCCTGGGGTCACCAAACCGGAACCCCTCAACGCCTTGACTGCGCCTAGAAATTCTGTCCATAAAAGTTATGAACAGAATGGGTGACAAAGGACAGCCTTGGCGGAGTCCAACCCTCACTGGAAACGTGACCGACTTACTGCCGGCAATGCGGACCAAGTTCTGGCACTGATCATACAGGGAGTGGACCGCCACAATAAGACAGTCCGATACCCCATACTCTCTGAACACTCCCCACGGTCGAATGCCTTCTCCAAGTCCACAAAGCACATGTAGACTGGTTGGGCAAACTCCCATGCACCCTCAAGAACCCTGCCCAGAGTATAGAGCTGGTCCACAGTTCCACCACCAGGACGAAAACCACACTGTTCATCAAATATTCCACTAAGAAAAATATTTTTGGTGGAAGATTTTGCAAATTTGGTAAATAAATAACCCCAAAAATTAAATTTTGTTGTTTTCTTACTGTACCGAAAATGAACCGAACCGTGACCTCTGAACCGAGGTACGCAGCCAACCGAATTTTTTGTGTACCTTTACACCCCTACTTAGGTGTGATTTCCCTCTCTGCATGAAAGTTTAAAAGTAGCATATAATAATGCAGGATGTTTGATTGTAGACACATAGAATCATCATACTGCTGTGATTATATGCATCAAGTGTTCATAAGGCAAAATATCCAGATATATATGAAGTATCGTGACATGGCCTAAATATATCGAGATATACAAAAAAGGCCATATCGCCCAGCCTTAGGTTCTAGTGTACTTACATATGAGCACTTTTTCTTGAGGAAACTTTCACATGGACTGCATTGTACATTCTTTATCTTATTCTTATGGTGTTCAATAAGATCGCAGATGTCTAGCCTTGAAGCCTTTGTTGATTACGATGACTTCTCATTAGCCTCATGCTCTGGTGCAAGGCAGCCGCTCCAAACTGGTCTAACATATGGTCTTATATAACCACCTATGCACGTGTGTCTGGTTTTTTCCAACAAGGATGCATTGAGACTAGGGATGCACTGAAATGAAAACTTGTGGCCGAAGCCGAAGCCGAATAATGAATGCAGTTTTTCACAATTTTTAAAATATTGCATAAATAGCCTAGAATAGCCAAATAGCCAGTGTTCTGTTCTACATGGTAGTGTGCTGGGGGGGCAGTACATCTAAGAAGGACAGCTCCAGACTTGAGAAACTGATCAGGCGGGCCGGTTTTACAATGGGAATGAAACTGGACTCACTGGTGAGGGTGGCAGAGAAGAGGACTGTTGACAAACTAGTGAGCATCCTGGATGATGCCAGTCACCCTCTGCATAGTGTTATCAGTAGCCAGAGGAGCCTGTTCAGTTCTAGACTGCTTCATCCCAAGTGCAGGACTAATAGACTCAAGAACTCCTTTGTCCCACACGCCATTAGACTGTACAACTCCTCTCTGGGACGGGGGGTACTAGGATGACAGGGGATGCAAAACAATAACAGTGCGATACGTTTTCATAACATGGTCACTACTGCCTACTTTGTCTTGTTATATTCTTATTTTACTGTTATATTGTTATTCCCATTGTTGCTTTTTAGTTTTTATTCTCATTGTAATATTTCTCCTTTTTGTTTCCATTTAAACCCCCATTATTTACTTTTTACTTTTATTTAAATTGATCTCAACTCTTTACACTACTGCTGGAATTGTAATTTTCCTGAAGGAGTCAATAAAGTACTATCTATCTATCTATCTATCCATCTATCTATCTATCTATCTATCTATCTATCTATCTATCTATCTATCTAGAATAAATATTTAGACATGTTTTTCAAATAAAGTAAATTTTTATTGAATATTGACATTTTTTTAAATAATCCAGTAGCCTTTGCTTTTCAAAAAAAAGCACAGTTTTTCATTTATATTAGGCCTTCAAACAAAACATGCATTCCAAAAAAAAAATAAAGTGCATTAAAGTGGATAAACCCACAACAAATGAATTATTGTCCTTTTGGCAAAAGTCTGCTTAGCCACAGTAGATATGCTAATAATGTAAACAGAAGGCTCAAGTAAATCTCAATAAGTGTGTGCTTGTAACCTCATACACTTATACAGGTAGCCTACACAACAGGCTAATAATGTAAACAGAAGGCTCAATAAGTGTGTGCTTGTAACCTCATACACTTATACAGGTAGCCTACACAACAGGCTAATAATGTAAACAGAGGCCCCACTAAATCTCAATAAGTGTGTGCTTGTAACCTCATACACTTATACAGGTAGCCTACACAACAGGCTAATAATGTAAACAGAGGCCCCACTAAATCTCAATAAGTGTGTGCTTGTAACCTCATACACTTATACAGGTAGCCTACACAACAGGCTAATAATGTAAACAGAAGGCTCAGGTAAATCTCAATTAAGTGTGTGCTTGTAACCTCATACACTTATACAGGTAGCCTACACAACAGGCTAATAATGTAAACAGAAGGCTCAATAAGTGTGTGCTTGTAACCTCATACACTTATACAGGTAGCCTACACAACAGGCTAATAATGTAAACAGAGGCCCCACTAAATCTCAATAAGTGTGTGCTTGTAACCTCATACACTTATACAGGTAGCCTACACAACAGGCTAATAATGTAAACAGAGGCCCCACTAAATCTCAATAAGTGTGTGCATGTAACCTCATACACTTATACAGGTACACAACATATCCCAACGTCACCGCGTCCAAAAATTGCGTCACACGCCACTATTCGGCCTTGTTTTTAACTCATTCCACCGAAGGCCGAATGTGGCTTTTTTTTGCCATATTCGGCCGAATATATTCGGTTAGCGATTAATCGGTGCATCCCTAATTGAGACCAAGGTCAGCAGCATGCGGCGGCACGTGCGGTTCCGACCCGGTCAGGGCTTGTCAGCAGACTCCACTCTGGTGCATCCAGTGCATGACTTCAAAGAGTGCTGACGTATGCGCGCCTTCACGGTCACTGTAGGCCGTCTCCGTGGCGACAGAGTACACTTTTGGAGCGCTGGAGTGGCTGCTCAGTCCTGGAACCTCTTTATGTCTTGACTTAAAGCCACTACTACCCACCACGCAGTCTGATAGTTTATGTATCAATGATGAAATATTAACATTGCAACACATGCCAATACGGCCGTGTTAGTTTACTAAATTGCAATTTTAAATTTCGCGCGCATTATCCTGCTGAAAACTTTGCGGTATGATGACCGATCCCAGCTATAAGTCGTCTGCTTTAATCGCATAATTACTAGGGATGCACCGAAATGAAAATTTGTGGCCGAAGCCGAAACCGAATAAAATGTGAGCGCTTGGCCAACGGCCGAATACCAAATACCGAATATTAAATGCAGTTTTTCACAACTTTTTTATATTGCATAAATAGCCTAGAATAATTTTTTATTTGCTGGCAGTAAGTCGGTCACATTTCCAGTGAGGGTTGGACTCCGCCAAGGCTGTCCTTTGTCACCCATTCTGTTCAGAACTTTTATGGACAGAATTTCGAGGCGCAGTCAAGGCGTTGAGGGGTTCTGGTTTGGTGACCGCAGGATCAGGTCTCTGCTTTTTGCAGATGATGTGGTCCTGATGGCTTCATCTGGCCAGGATCTTCAGCTCTCGCTGGATCGGTTTGCAGCCGAGTGTGAAGCGACCGGAATGAGAATCAGCACCTCCAAGTCCGAGTCCATGGTTCTCGCCCGGAAAAGGGTGGAGTGCCATCTCCGGGTTGGGGAGGAGACCCTGCCCCAAGTGGAGGAGTTCAAGTACCTAGGAGTCTTGTTCACGAGTGGGGGAAGAGTGGATGGTGAGATTGGTGCGGCGTCTTCAGTAATGCGGACGTTGTACCGATCCGTTGTGGTGAAGAAGGAGCTGAGCCGGAAGGCAAAGTTCTCAATTTACCGGTCGATCTACGTTCCCATCCTCACCTATGGTCATGAGCTTTGGGTCATGACCGAAAGGATAAGATCACGGGTACAAGCGGCCCAAATGAGTTTGGGTCTCTCCCTTAGAGATAGGGTGAGAAGCTCTGCCATCCGGGAGGAACTCAAAGTAAAGCCGCTGCTCCTCCACATGGAGAGGAGCCAGATGAGGTGGTTCGGGCATCTGGTCAGGATGCCACCCGAATGCCTCCCTAGGGAGGTGCTTAGGGCACGTCCAACCGGTAGGAGGCCACGGGGAAGACCCAGGACACGTTGGGAAGACTATGTCTCCCGGCTGGCCTGGGAACGCCTCGGGATCCCCCGGGAAGAGCTAGACGAAGTGGCTGGGGAGAGGGAAGTCTGGGTTTCCCTGCTTAGGCTGCTGCCCCCGCGACCCGACCTCGGATAAGCGGAAGAAGATGGATGGATGGATGGAAATTTTTAGAGATGTTTTTGAAATAAAGTAAATTTTTATTGAATATTGACATGTTTTAATATTCCAGTAGCCTTTGCTTTTCAAAAAAAGCACAGTTTTTCATTTATATTAGGCCTTCAAACAAAACATGCATTGCCCAAAAAAAAAAAAAGTGCATTAAAGTGGATAAACCCACAACAAATTTTGGCAAAAGTCTGCTTAGCCACAGTAGATATGCTAATAATGTAAACAGAAGGCTCAAGTAAATCTCAATAAGTGTGTGCTTGTAACCTCATACACTTATACAGGTAGCCTACACAACAGGCTAATAATGTAAACAGAGGCCCCACTAAATCTCAATAAGTGTGTGCTTGTAACCTCATACACTTATACAGGTACACAACATATCATACACTTATACAGGTACACAACATATCCCAGGCCGGAACAGATTTGCCAATAACAGTACTTCAGCTTCAGAATAAAAAGAAGGAAACTAACTATGTATAAAACAATTTAAATTTAACACTGCACGTTGGTTGATTGTGTCTTTGCGTCACACGCCACTATTCGGCCTTGCTTTTAACTCACTCCACCGAAGGCCGAATGTGGCTTTTTTTTTGCCACATTCGGCCAAATATATTCGGTTACCGATTAATCGGTGCATCCCTAATAATTACATAATATTCTGGACATCTGTGTTGCTGAATCTTTTGCAATTTGTTCAATTAATAATGGAGACGTCAAAGAAGAAAGATGTAGGTGGGAAACCGGTTTATTGCGGCCGCCTTTAGCAACGCAAACACAGCAGGTGTTTCCTTGTTTACATTCTCGAAAGATGACGGTGAAGCTTTACTATGGAACGGAGCGGTCAAGCGAACATGGTTCCCTACCACGTGTCAACCGGCAGGTTTCGGTGAGAAAATGGTGGTATTAAGTCGGCTCTTATCGTAGACATGAGCGGGGAGCTTGCGTCGTTCCTCATGCAGCTGCGGACTCCCTTGCCTCCTCCCGCCGGCCGCCCCCGACCGTCGGATGCTTACACCGTGCAGGAGGGGAAAAAAATAAAAATCTCAGCCCGGCCGCCTTCGCCTCGTTCTTTTTGTTTATTTCTCATGATAATGTCAATGAGGGATTTTTAATCACTGCTATGCTAAAATTATAACTAATATTGATACTGTTGTTGATAATTTCACGACTTTTGGTTTGTTCTGTGTGGTGTTTGTGTCTCCTATCACTTGCTCTGCTTATTGCAGTTCTGAGTGTTGCTGGCTCAGGTTTGGTTTTGGAATTGGATTGCATTGTTATGGTATTGCTGTCTAGTAATCTGTTGGATTGATTTAAAAAAAAAAATATTTTTTTAAAAATTAAAAATCGATTTTTAAAAAATTAGAATCGATTCTGAATCGCACAACATTGACGATTCGATTCATATTCGAATCTATTTTCTCCAATAACATCTGAATCGCTCCCACTGCCCTCGTTTTCTTTTTTTTTTTTTCTAGTCCTTCACTCTGACTTTCCTCATCCACAAATCTTTCATCCTCGCTCAAATTAATGCGAAAAATCGTCGCTTTCTCGGTCTGAATCGCTCTCGCTGCTGGTGGCCATGATTGTAAACAATGTTCAGATGTGAGGAGCTCCACAACCCGTGACGTCACGCGCACATCGTCTGCTACTGCCGGTACAGGCAAGGCTTTTTTATTAGCGACCAAAAGTTGCGAACATTATCGGCGATGTTCTCTACTAAATCCTTTCAGCAAAAATATGGCAATATGGCGAAATGATCAAGTATGACACATAGAATGGACCTGCTATCCCCGTTTAAATAAGAAAATGTCATTTCAGTAAGCCTCTAAGTATTAGCAATTACCTGCGCCCAGGTGATAATGTTTGCGTGTTGCTTTGTCAGCTCGATGACACTGCAGAGAAGAGCGCACTAAACCGCTGGAATCTGGTGCAAGTTGAAGATAGGCATGCCGGCTTGGAATTCACAGCTGACTGACCGCTTTCTTATTGAAGGCTAATTGCTTCTTTCCTTGCAACGTGATCCCGCCCAACAGTCCTGTCTTGCTTTTAATGACAAGGATACTGCAAAGTAAATGAATGGCTGCTAACAGGAAGACATGCTGATGTGCTCTGATTGTTCTTTAACATTCTTTTGTCCTCTCTGTGAATGTTCACACCCTCTGAAGGGGTTACGCTGTTAGCTTCCACTCCCGTCAGTGTGTGTGTGTGTGGATTGGCCTTACACACCTTACACATTTACTCAAAGGCCTTAAATTAACGGAATACCCCGACAGCTCATCCGTCAAACTCAATGCCCGGGTGCAAGATAGATAGATCGATCAATCAATCAATCAATGTGTACCCGATTCACGCCGTCGCGTGGGTTCCAAGGACCATCAAGGAAGGACATTCGTTGAGCAGGTGTAGACTTTGTTTATTTTTTCAATAAAAACCTTAGTCCAGGTCGCTTTTCAGCTCCTCTTCTCCGCTCGCTCGTCGTCTGTGTTCGGCTCTCCTCTCTCGCTCTGCGTCAGCTGCACTCTTGCTCCTTCCAGTCTCTCCGCCTCTCACACCGACATTCACAGCGGTCGCCCTTTTAAATTGTGTGAGAGGATTATTTGATAGTCCCCAGGTGCGCGGTCCACACACCTGATCTTGATTGAGGCTTCGCTCCCGGTGCGCCCCGCCTCCACATGCACAGACACAGAAGTCTCTTTGGCGCCTTCACAAACTATCAGAAATCAATTTTTTTTTTAAATAACTAACTAACTTCAACAACAATATTGCTACAATAATGAATAATATTGCCAAAGGTTCAATCAATCAATGTTTAACCGATTTACGCCGTCGCGTGGGTTCCAAGGACCATCAAGGAAGGACATTCGTTGAGCAGGTGTAGACTTTGTTTATTTTTTCAATAAAAACCTTAGTCCAGGTCGCTTTTCAGCTCCTCTTCTCCGCTCGCTCGTCGTCTGTGTTCGGCTCTCCTCTCTCGCTCTGCGTCAGCTGCACTCTTGCTCCTTCCAGTCTCTCCGCCTCTCACACCGACATTCACAGCGGTCGCTTTTTCAAACTGTGTGAGAGGATTATTGGATTGTCCCCTGGTGCGCGGTCCACGCACCTGATCTTGATTGAGGCTTCGCTCCCGGTGCGCCCCGCCTCGCCGCTCACTCGCCAACACATGCACACACACAGAAGTCTCTTTGGCGCCTTCACAAACTATCAGAAATCACTTTTTTTTTTTAAATAACTAACTAACTTCAACAACAATATTGCTACAATAATGAATAATATTGCCAAAGGTTCAATCAATCAATGTGTAACCGATTCACGCCGTCGCGTGGGTTCCAAGGACCATCAAGGAAGGACATTCGTTAAGCAGGTGTAGACTTTGTTTATTTTTTTCAATAAAAACCTTAGTCCGGGTCGCTTTTCAGCTCCTCTTCTCCGCTCGCTCGTCGTCTGTCTTCGGCTCTCCTCTCTCGCTCTGCGTCAGCTGCACTCCTGCTCCTTCCAGTCTCTCCGCCTCTCACACCGACATTCACAGCTGTCGCTTTTTCAAACTGTGTGAGAGGATTATTGGATTGTCCCCAGGTGAGCGGTCCACGCACCTGATCTTGATTGAGGCTTCGCTCCCGGTGCGCCCCGCCTCCACATGCACACACACAGAAGTCTCTTTGGCGCCTTCACAAACTATCAGAAATCACAATTTTCTTTTAAAAATAACTAACTAACTTCAACAACAATATTGCTAAAATAATGAATAATATTGCCAAAGGTTCAATCAATCAATGTGTAACCGATTTACGCCGTCACGTGGGTTCCAAGGACCATCAAGGAAGGACATTCGTTGAGCAGGTGTAGACTTTGTTTATTTTTTCAATAAAAACCTTAGTCCAGGTCGCTTTTCAGCTCCTCTTCTCCGCTCGCTCGTCGTCTGTGTTCGGCTCTCCTCTCTCGCTCTGCGTCAGCTGCACTCTTGCTCCTTCCAGTCTCTCCGCCTCTCACACCGACATTCACAGCGGTCGCCCTTTTAAACTGTGTGAGAGGATTATTTGATAGTCCCCAGGTGCGCGGTCCACGCACCTGATCTTGATTGAGGCTTCGCTCACGGTGCGCCCCGCCTCCACATGCACACACACAGAAATCTCTTTGGCGCCTTCACAAACTATCAGAAATCAATTTTTTTTTTAAATAACTAACTAACTTCAACAACAATATTGCTACAATAATGAATAATATTGCCAAAGGTTCAATCAATCAATGTTTAACCGATTTACGCCATCGCGTGGGTTCCAAGGACCATCAAGGAAGGACATTCGTTAAGCAGGTGTAGACTTTGTTTATTTTTTTCAATAAAAACCTTAGTCCAGGTCGCTTTTCAGCTCCTCTTCCCCGCTCGCTCGTCGTCTGTCTTCGGCTCTCCTCTCTCGCTCTGCGTCAGCTGCACTCTTGCTCCTTTCAGTCTCTTCGCCTCTCACACCGACATTCACAGCGGTCGCTTTTTCAAACTGTGAGAGAGGATTATTGGATAGTCCCCAGGTGCGCGGTCCACGCACCTGATCTTGATTGAGGCTTCGCTCCCGGTGCGCCCCGCCTCCACATGCACACACACAGAAGTCTCTTTGGCGCCTTCACAAACTATCAGAAATCACAATTTTCTTTTAAAAATAACTAACTAACTTCAACAACAATATTGCTACAATAATGAATAATATTGCCAAAGGTTCAATCAATCAATGTGTAACCGATTTACGCCGCCGTGTGGGTTCCAAGGACCATCAAGGAAGGACATTCGTTAAGCAGGTGTAGACTTTTTTTATTTTTTTCAATAAAAACCTTAGTCCAGGTCGCTTTTCAGCTCCTCTTCTCCGCTCGCTCGTCGTCTGTGTTCGGCTCTCCTCTCTCGCTCTGCGTCAGCTGCACTCTTGCTCCTTCCAGTCTCTCCGCCTCTCACACCGACATTCACAGCGGTCGCTTTTTCAAACTGTGAGAGAGGATTATTGGATAGTCCCCAGGTGCGCGGTCCACGCACCTGATCTTGATTGAGGCTTCGCTCCCGGTGCGCCCCGCCTCCACATGCACACACACAGAAGTCTCTTTGGCGCCTTCACAAACTATCAGAAATCACAATTTTCTTTTAGAAATAACTAACTAACTTCAACAACAATATTGCTACAATAATGAATAATATTGCCAAAAGTTCAATCAATCATCAATCAATACCTATTTATATAGCCCTAAATCACAAGTGTCTCAAAGGGCTGCACAAGCCACAACGACATCAGCGGTACAGAGCCCACATAAGGGCAAGGACAAACTCACCCCAGTGGGAGGTCGGTGACAATGACTATGAGAAACCTTGGAGAGGACCGCATATGTGGGACCAAAAGCAATGGATGTCGAGCGGGTCTAGCATGATATCGTGAAAGTCCAGTCCATAGTCGATCCAATATAATTGTCATGTCTGTTGATCATGTTTTTGTTTGGCCATGTTTGTTTTTTGGGACACTCAGTTCCTGCTTTTTCACAATTGTTTTGTCACCATAGCAACCGTTAGTTTCACCTGTGTCACATTTGGAGTCGGCACCTGTTTTCACTAATCATGTCTATTATTTAAACCGAAAGTTGCCAGGAAGTCAGCCTGGCGACTTTACCTCTACTCACTTCATGCCTGTTACTCATACTGTTACTCATACTGTTACTCATAGTGTTACTCATACTGTTACTCATAGTGTTCCTCATACTGTTACTCATAGTGTTCCTCATACTGTTACTCATACTGTTACTCATACTGCTACTCATACTGTTACTCATATTGTTACTCATAGTGTTCCTCATACTGTTACTCATACTGTTACTCATAGTGTTACTCATACTGTTACTCATAGTGTTCCTCATACTGTTACTCATACTGTTACTCATAGTGTTCCTCATACTGTTACTCATACTGTTACTCATACTGTTACTCATAGTGTTCCTCATACTGTTACTCATACTGTTACTCATAGTGTTCCTCATACTGTTACTCATACTGTTACTCATACTGTTCCTCATACTGTTACTCATAGTGTTCCTCATACTGTTACTCATACTGTTACTCATACTGTTACTCATAGTGTTACTCATAGTGTTCCTCATACTGTTACTCATAGTGTTCTTCATACTGTTACTCATACTGTTACTCATACTGTTACTCATACTGTTACTCATACTGTTACTCATACTGTTACTCATAGTGTTCCTCATACTGTTCCTCATACTGTTACTCATACTGTTCCTCATACTGTTCTTCATACTGTTACTCATACTGTTACTCATACTGTTACTCATACTGTTACTCATACTGTTACTCATAGTGTTCCTCATACTGTTACTCATACTGTTACTCATACTGTTACTCATAGTGTTCCTCATACTGTTACTCATACTGTTACTCATAGTTTCCCTCCTTCCCACGCCACCTAAGCTTTTGTTTTTTTTTACGTCACAGTTATCGAGTTTTGTTTCTGCCTTTGTGCTAGTTTTTGCTTTTATAGCCAAGTTTTGTACTCCCGCCCTTGTGCGCGCCTTTTGTTTATTCCTGTTATTAGTGTTAAAATAAAGATGTCTTTACCTTCACGCCTTGTCCGCTCCAATCACTTTGCACCTCGGGAAAACAACCCTCACCCAAGTCCTCGCCTTGACAATAATAGCGAGAGTCCAGTCCATAGTGGAGCCAGCAGGAGACCATCTAGCAAGAGAGGGAAGGGAGTGCGGGGTCATGGTGGTTGGCTGCAGCTCTCAGGCACTGACCATCCTTTCATCGCCCCTGTGGGAGGTCGTCGGGTTTATGGGGTGTGTATGTGTGGCGTGTATCTTTCTGGATGCATGTTTGTGTGTAAGTCTGCAGTGGGCCTCTGGTCCGCGGCCTTGATCTTGTTCAGTCGCTAGTCCAAAGTCAACAATGGCAGGTGTGTGTCCATGAGAGACAAGAAGGGAGTTTGTTGTGTCTTCGCTGCACTGTCCTTCAGGAGAGTCTCGGAGCAAAGGAAACAATCCAAGTTAGGATGTTTTGTATGCGAGTGAAAATAAAATGTGCTTTTCACTCTAAATTGTCTCTGACTGGTCCTCAAAAATCCTGTGGGGCAGACAGTCTGATGTGATCCAAAATCACAAGAGTGTCCACAGTTCTTCCCGCATCCTCCAATCATTTGTGGCAGCTTTGGGCGACTTTGAAGACTGAAGTTTATTTCTTGAATCTCCAGCACTTTTAGCTTTGTATGGACTCATGGATCGTTTACAAAGTGAGGATATGACCCCAGAAATCAATCAATCAATCAATCAATCAATCAATCAATCAATCAATCAATATGTATTTATATAGCCCCAAATCATAAGTGTCTCAAAGGGCTGCGAAAGCCACAACGACATCCTCGGTTCCGAGTCCACATAAGGGCAAGGTAAAACTCACAACCCAGTGGGATGTCAATGTGAATGACTATGAGAAACCTTGGAGAGGACCTAAGATGTGGGTGACCTCCCCTCTCTAGGGGAGACCGGATGCAATGGATGTCGAGTGGGTCTAACATAATATTGTGAGAGTACAGTCCATAGTGGATCTAACATAATAGTGAGAGTTCAGTCCATAGTGGATCTAACATAATAGTGAGATTCCAGTCCATAGTGGATCTAACATAATAGTGTGAGAGTCCAGTCCATAGTGGATCTAACATAAATAATAGTGAGAGTCCAGTCCATAATGGATCTAACATAATATTGGGAGTCCAGTCCATAGTGTATCCAACATAATAGTGAGATTCCAGTCCATAGTGGATCTAACATAATAGTGTGAGAGTCCAGTCCATAGTGGATCTAACATAATAGTGAGAGTCCAGTCCATAGTGTATCCAACATAATAGTGAGATTCCAGTCCATAGTGGATCTAACATAATAGTGAGAGTCCAGTTCATAGTGGATCTAACATAATAGTGAGAGTCCAGTCCATAGTGGATCTAACATAATAGTGAGAGTCCAGTCCATTATGGATCTAACATAATAGTGAGAGTCCAGTCCATAGTGAATATAACATAATAGTGTGAGAGTCCAGTCCATAGTGGACCTAACATAATAGTGAGAGTCCAGTCCATAGTGGATCTAACATAATAGTGAGAGTCCAGTCCATAGTGGATCTAACATAATAGTGAGAGTCCAGTCCATAGTGGATCTAACATAATAGTGAGAGTTCAGTCCATAGTGGATCTAACATAATAGTGAGAGTCCAGTCCATAGTGGATCTAACATAATAGTGAGAGTCCAGTCCATATTGGATCTTACATAATAGTGAAAGTCCAGTCCATAGTGGATCTAACATAATTGTGAAAGTCCAGTCCATAGTGGATCTCACATAATAGTGAGAGTTCAGTCCATAGTGGATCCAACATAATAGTGAGAGTCCAGTCCATAGTGGACCTAACATAATAGTGAGAGTCCAGTTCATAGTGGATCTAACATAATAGTGAAAGTCCAGTCCATAGTGGATCTAACATAATTGTGAAAGTCCAGTCCATAGTGGATCTAACATAATAGTGAGAGTCCAGTCCATAGTGGATCTAACAGAATAGTGTGAGAGTCCAGTCCATAGTAGATCTAACATAATAGTGAGAGTCCAGTTCATAGTGGATCTAACATAATAGTGAAAGTCTAGTCCATAGTGGATCTAACATAATTGTGAAAGTCCAGTCCATAGTGGATCTCACATAATAGTGAGAGTTCAGTCCATAGTGGATCTAACATAATAGTGAGAGTCCAGTCCATAGTGGATCCAACATAATAGTGAGAGTCCAGTCCATAGTGGATCTAACATAATAGTGTGAGAGTCCAGTCCATAGTAGATCTAACATAATAGTGAGAGTCCAGTTCATAGTGGATCTAACATAATAGTGTGAGTCCAGTCCATAGTGGATCTAACATAATAGTGAGAGTCCAGTTCATAGTGGATCTAACATAATAGTGTGAGTCCAGTCCATAGTGGATCTGACATAATAGTGAGAGTCCAGTCCATAGTGGATCTAACAGAATAGTGTGAGAGTCCAGTCCATAGTAGATCTAACATAATAGTGAGAGTCCAGTTCATAGTGGATCTAACATAATAGTGTGAGTCCAGTCCATAGTGGATCTGACATAATAGTGAGAGTCCAGTCCATAGTGGATCTAACATAATAGTGTGAGAGTCCAGTCCATAGTGGACCTAACATAATAGTGAGAGTCCAGTCCGTAGTGGATCTAACATAATAGTGGGAGAGTCCAGTCCATAGTGGATCTAACATAATAGTGTGAGAGTCCAGTCCATAGTGGATCTAACATAATAGTGAGAGTCCAGTCCATAGTGGATCTAACATAATTGTGAAAGTCCAGTCCATAGTGGATCTCACATAATAGTGAGAGTCCAGTCCATAGTGTATCCAACATAATAGTGAGATTCCAGTCCATAGTGGATCTAACATAATAGTGAGAGTCCAGTTCATAGTGGATCTAACATAATAGTGAGAGTCCAGTCCATAGTGGATCTAACATAATAATGAGAGTCCAGTCCATTATGGATCTAACATAATAGTGAGAGTCCAGTCCATAGTGAATATAACATAATAGTGTGAGAGTCCAGTCCATAGTGGACCTAACATAATAGTGAGAGTCCAGTCCATAGTGGATCTAACATAATAGTGAGAGTCCAGTCCATAGTGGATCCAACATAATAGTGAGAGTCCAGTCCATAGTGGATCTAACATAATAGTGAGAGTCCAGTCCATAGTGGATCTAACATAATAGTGAGAGTCCAGTCCATATTGGATCTTACATAATAGTGAAAGTCCAGTCCATAGTGGATCTAACATAATTGTGAAAGTCCAGTCCATAGTGGATCTCACATAATAGTGAGAGTTCAGTCCATAGTGGATCTAACATAATAGTGAGAGTCCAGTCCATAGTGGATCCAACATAATAGTGAGAGTCCAGTCCATAGTGGATCTAACATAATAGTGTGAGAGTCCAGTCCATAGTGGACCTAACATAATAGTGAGAGAGTCCAGTCCTTAGTGGATCTAACATAATAGTGAGAGAGTCCAGTCCATAGTGGACCTAACATAATAGTGAGAGTCCAGTTCATAGTGGATCTAACATAATAGTGGAAGTCCAGTCCATAGTGGATCTAACATAATTGTGAAAGTCCAGTCCATAGTGGATCTCACATAATAGTGAGAGTTCAGTCCATAGTGGATCTAACATAATAGTGAGAGTCCAGTCCATAGTGGATCCAACATAATAGTGAGAGTCCAGTCCATAGTGGATCTAACAGAATAGTGTGAGAGTCCAGTCCATAGTAGATCTAACATAATAGTGAGAGTCCAGTTCATAGTGGATCTAACATAATAGTGTGAGAGTCCAGTCCATAGTGGACCTAACATAATAGTGAGAGTCCAGTCCATAGTGGATCTAACATAATAGTGTGAGAGTCCAGTCCATAGTGGACCTAACATAATAGTGAGAGTCCAGTCCGTAGTGGATCTAACATAATAGTGGGAGAGTCCAGTCCATAGTGGATCTAACATAATAGTGTGAGAGTCCAGTCCATAGTGGATCTAACATAATAGTGAGAGTCCAGTCCATAGTGGATCTAACATAATATTGTGAGAGTCCAGTCCATAGTGGATCTAACATAATAGTGTGAGAGTCTAGTCCATAGTGGACCTAACATAATAGTGTGAGAGTCCAGTCCAAAGTGGATCCAACATAATAGTGAGAGTCCAGTCTATAGTGAAAGAAAGAAAGAAACAATAGAAAGAACCCGCCCATATAGGAAGTGACATCAGTAAGAACACTCCACAACCAGCTTCATAATAAAGTGGTTTCGTAACTCGGCTCTAACGGCTGGAAATATGGAGTCAAGTCATCCAGACAAGGCCGTGTTTCTCCTGTGGAAATCACACACGAATACCTCAAAAGAAAGCGGTTGCAGCTATATGGGATACTACACATCACAGACGGCAAGAGAACTTTCCAAAGTCCAGGTCAGCTGTGGTTCTACTTCCAGAAAAACTTTGTCCATTTGTCGAAAGAGAGACAAGGACTATGTGATAAAAAAAGCTTAGTATTACTCCGGAAAACGGACAATGCTTTTGGACTGACAGTATCAGTTATTGTCCGCCACGTATGTCGCGGACTCAAGGTCTAGGTCTGCGATGTGGCCCTCGATGAAAACAAGTTGGACACCCCTGCCCTACAGAAACTATCATGTCCTCCCAATCCATCCTTACAGTATCCGACCAATAGTGAGTCACATACAGGCAGGAAAGTTTCCAGACAATGATGTCATACAGTGCCTCACCTTAAGTGGTGCTGTGAGCAAACAAAGCCGCCGGGACTACCAAAACTATCAAAGAAGAAACATAAAGTTCTGTTTTCTGGTCACACATAAAAAAACAATAACAAATTAAAACTGCAAGCAGCGATGGACGGGACCGACTTTTGCTGGTGTTTCTTGCCTTTACCCATTCAACATATCTTTACCTGCACCTTACCTACCTTCCCTGCATTCTGGGGTCACACTGGTGCTTCTTTCTGTCACCCATACATGCTGGTGCTTCCTGCCATCACTCAGACAACATATATTTACCTGCACATTACCTACCTTCTCTGTATCCTGGAGTCAAACTGGTGCCTCCTTCTTTCACCCAGTCAACATATCTTTACCTGCACATTACCTACCTTCTCTGTATCCTGGAGTCAAACTGGTGCCTCTTTCTTTCACCCAGTCAACATATCTTTACCCGCACATTACCTACCTTCTCTGTATCCTGGAGTCAAACTGGTGCCTCCTTCTTTCACCCAGACAACATATCTTTACCCGCACAGTACCTACCTTCTCTGTATCCTGGAGTCAAACTGGTGCCTCCTTCTTTCACCCAGACAACATATCTTTACCCGCACAGTACCTACCTTCTCTGCATTGTGTGGTCACGCTGGTGCTTCCTGCTTTTAAGCGGCGATCTTGAGACGGCAGCAGTGTAGCAGCATCAGCGCAGGAGTTCTTTGAAGGCTCGTAAAATAAAAACCAGAGCAGTTAGAAAAACTATTTGCGCAACTTTTAATCAGAAGGGTTCAATCTTTTTTCCTGTGCGAGTTTGAAGCCGACACAACAAACGCGCTCAGAGGAGATAATGTTTGAAAAAAGGTGACGGGTTTTTACAAAACTTTTGTTTTGAAGGGGTAATTGCCAACTTCCTGTGGATTTTTGCTGAAGGATGTAAATGAATGAAATGTAGGTCTAAGTGAGACCTACATAGAGGTTTTTGTTTCATGTCCCTACAACATTCTTCCCGGAAGTTACAAGCAGTTTTGTCTGTGTTTTCTTTCTAGGAGCAGTTTTGTCTGTGTTTTATTCCTATGGGGCGCTACAGTGCATTTTTGAGTTTCGGGGTTTTTAGGTTTTTTGATTAGATCGCAATTTTCGCCAGTCCTAATGTGTGTGTCCAGTTTGGTGAGTTTTGAAGCATGTTAAGGGGGTAAAATTACAGCTCAAAGAGGCAAGGGTTAGTGTTTTTACAAAACTTTTATTTTGATGGGGGAATTACAAACTTCCTGTTGAGTTTTGCTGTAGGATGTCAGTGTATGAAATCTAGGTCTAAGTGAGACCTACATAGAGGTTTTTCATGTTGCTACGACATTCCTACTAGAAGTTACAGGCAGTTTTGTCTGTGTTTTTTTCCTAAGGGGCGCTAGAGCGCAATTTTTAGTTTTGGGGTTAGGTTTTTTGATTAGATCGCAATTTTCGCCAGTCCTGATGTGTGTGTCAAATTTTGTAAGTTTGAAGCATGTCAAGGGGGTCAAATTACAGCTCAAAGCTGCGGAATTGCAACGCTTAGCTGGCATGGCGGTGGGGGGGTCGTTCTCTCGAATATGCAGTCGGACTTGGACACAGCATGAAGCTAAGAAATTAAGATTTATTCAAAACTAACTAAGAACAGAAACACTTGCACAACTAGCATGGGAGCTAGAAGGAAATAAAAAGCGCTAGCATGTGAGCTAGGGAATAAACAAAGGAATAGCGTGGAAGCTAACGAGTACAAAAATAGTTTTCTTTGCCACGATGGGGAAACAGCGTCGTCACCTGTTGCACGGAACAGAAACTAGAATGCGAGAGCGAATGAACAGAAAGTGCAGTGTAGCGGTAAAGTCCTATACTATTACTGCTACTGGTTGCCGAACATAAATGAAGCTAGTTCAGACGTGTGCAGCCGGCTAGTAATTGATGTCCAAAATTGTGTCCATGTTTAACAAAAATATTTAATTTCATAAAGTCACATTTACATAAAACACTTGGTACAAAAACAGAAAATACACGGCAGCAAACAAATACTAGCCTGGCACAGTCAAAAACTGTTGCGCCTCTACTCAGCAACACCTGAGCAACATCCCGACTCCTCCCTAAATAGACAGGCACTTGGCCTTAGAGCCAACCCCTTTAGTGACGTCATCAAAGTGTATTTGGCTCCAACAGGCAGGCTTAAATAAAGGTGATAATCACGAGGCAGGTGCGTGTAAAAAACAAGATGGCTATGGCAACGGAAACAAATAGGAAGTGCCACCAGGAACTAAGGAAGACAAACATTAACACGATATGATACAAAACGGAACCAGACCAGAATATGACATGATCCGACAGGAATAATAATAAAGAAAAAATTAAACGCTAGAAATTCTTGGTTGACAAGACTCTGCAGCATCGCGTGGACATCGGGGGCGGTACCTCTGGATTGGCAGACCGGGGTGGTGGTCCCTCTCTTTAAGAAGGGGGACCGGAGGGTGTGTTCCAACTATGGTGGGATCACACTCCTCAGCCTTCCCGGTAAGGTTTATTCAGGTGTACTGGAGAGGAGGCTACGCCGGATAGTCCAACCTCGGATTCAGGAGGAACAGTGTGGTTTTCGTCCTGGTCGTGGAACTGTGGACCAGCTCTATACTCTCTGCAGGGTTCTTGAGGGTGCATGGGAGTTTGCCCAACCAGTCTACATGTGCTTTGTGGACTTGGAGAAGGCATTGGACCGTGTCCCTCGGGAAGTCCTGTGGGGAGTGCTCAGAGAGTATGGGGTATCGGACTGTCTTATTGTGGTGGTCCACTCCCTGTATGATCAGTGTCAGAGCTTGGTCCGCATTGCCGGCAGTAAGTCGGTCACGTTTCCAGTGAGGGTTGGACTCCGCCAAGGCTGCCCTTTGTCACCCATTCTGTTCAGAACTTTTATGGACATAATTTGTAGGCGCAGCCAAGGCGTTGAGGGGATCCGGTTTGGTGGCCACGGGATTAGGTCTCTGCTTTTTGCAGATGATGTGGTCCTGATGGCTTCATCTGACCGGGATCTTCAGCTCTCACTTGATCGGTTCGCAGCCGAGTGGGAAGCGACCGGAATGAGAATCAGCACCTCCAAGTCCGAGTCCATGGTTCTCGCCCGGAAAAGGGTGGAGTGCCATCTCCGGGTTGGGGAGGAGACCCTGCCCCAAGTGGAGGAGTTCAAGTACCTAGGAGTCTTGTTCACGAGTGGGGGAAGAGTGGATCGTGAGATCGACAGGCGGATCGGTGCGGCGTCTTCAGTAATGCGGACGTTGTATCGATCCGTTGTGGTGAAGAAGGAGCTGAGCCGGAAGGCAAAGCTCTCAATTTACCGGTCGATCCACGTTCCCATCCTCACCTATGGTCATGAGCTTTGGGTCATGACCGAAAGGATAAGATCACGGGTACAAGCGGCCCAAATGAGTTTCCAGGTCTCTCCCTTAGAGATAGGGTGAGAAGCTCTGCCATCCGGGAGGAACTCAAAGTAAAGCCGCTGCTCCTCCACATGGAGAGGAGCCAGATGAGGTGGTTCGGGCATCTGGTCAGGATGCCACCCGAACGCCTCCCTAGGGAGGTGTTTAGGGCACGTCCAACCGGTAGGAGGCCACGGGGAAGACCCAGGACACGTTGGGAAGACTATGTCTCCCGGCTGGCCTGGGAACGCCTCGGGATCCCCCGGGAAGAGCTAGACGAAGTGGCTGGGGAGAGGGAAGTCTGGGCTTCCCTGCTTAGGCTGCTGCCCCCGCGACCCGACCTCGGATAAGCGGAAGATGATGGATGGATGGATGGCTAGAAATTCAATAGGGTCCTCGGTCCCAAAGGGACATTCGGTCCCTAAAAGTGATGATTACAGATGCGCGCAAAGAAAATGACTCTTTTGTTTGGACAAACGACGAGGCGGAATTACTTCTGCGCGTCACACTTGATGACAAAAGCGTGAAATATCAAGAGAATGTTGAGTGGGAGTCATGAAGATTATTCATCCACTGAAAGTCGCCTCATTGTACATCATCCTTCCAATGTTTGCAGTGATAGTTTGCCTCTTGGAGTCTTGGCGTGGACAACTAAAGTGGAAATGTGCTTCTGGTGGGTTTAAACATACTTTAAACCTTGACCAGCTAATTGCTACGAGCGACTTGTCATGCTACGTCAGAGTAGGACCGGGCCATATGGTCTTTTTTTTAATATCTCGATATTTTTAGGCCATGTCGCGATGCACCTGAATGAACACTTGATACATATAATCACAGCAGTATGATGATTCTATGTGTCTACATTCAAACATTCTTCTTCATACTGCATTCATATATGCTACTTTTAAACTTTCATGCAGAGAGGGAAATCACAACTAAAAGTGTATTTATTAAACAGTTATTAAGCAGTGGCACAAACATTCATGTCATTTCCAAAACAGAAAGTGCAAGATTGTCAGAGACATTTTAAAACAAATAAAGTGCACTTTTGTGCATGATGTCACTAAGATGACATATCAAAACAACACTAAATTAAACTGCACTTTTTGTACAGAACGCCACTACAATAGTTAAAAACAAATAAAGTGCACTTTTGTGCATGATGTCACTAAGATGACATATCAAAACAACACTAAATTAAAGTGCACTTTTTGTACAGAACGCCACTACAATAGTTAAAAACAAATAAAGTGCACTTTTGTGCATGATGTCACTAAGATGACATATCAAAACAACACTAAATTAAAGTGCACTTTTTGTACAGAACACCACTACAATAGTTTAAAACAAATAAAGTGCACTTTTTTGCATGATGTCACTAAGATGACATATCAAAACAACACTAAATTAAAGTGCTTTTTTGTACAGAACGCCACTACAATAGTTAAAAACAAATAAAGTGCACTTTTGTGCATGATGTCACTAAGATGACATATCAAAACAACACTAAATTAAAGTGCACTTTTTGTACAGAACGCCACTACAATAGTTAAAAACAAATAACGTGCACTTTTGTGCATGATGTCACTAAGATGACATATCAAAACAACACTAAAGTGCACTTTTTGTGCAGAACGCCACTACAATAGTTAAAAACAAATAACGTGCACTTTTGTGCATGATGTCACTAAGATGACATATCAAAACAACACTAAAGTGCACTTTTTGTGCAGAACGCCACTACAATAGTTAAAAACAAATAAAGTGCACTTTTGTGCATGATGTCACTAAGATGACATATCAAAACAACACTAAATTAAAGTGCACTTTTTGTACAGAACGCCACTACAATAGTTTAAAACAAATAAAGTGCACTTTTGTGCATGATGTCACTAAGATGACATATCAAAACAACACTAAATTAAAGTGCTTTTTTGTACAGAACGCCACTACAATAGTTAAAAACAAATAAAGTGCACTTTTGTGCATGATGTCACTAAGATGACATATCAAAACAACACTAAATTAAAATGCACTTTTTGTACAGAACGCCACTACAATAGTTAAAAACAAATAACGTGCACTTTTGTGCATGATGTCACTAAGATGACATATCAAAACAACACTAAAGTGCACTTTTTGTGCAGAACGCCACTACAATAGTTAAAAACAAATAAAGTGCACTTTTGTGCATGATGTCACTAAGATGACATATCAAAACAACACTAAATTAAAGTGCACTTTTTGTACAGAACACCACTACAATAGTTTAAAACAAATAAAGTGCACTTTTGTGCATGATGTCACTAAGATGACATATCAAAACAACACTAAATTAAAGTGCACTTTTGTGCATGATGTCACTAAGATGACATATCAAGACAACACTAAATTAAAGTGCTTTTTTGTACAGAACGCCACTACAATAGTTTAAAACAAATAAAGTGCACTTTTGTGCATGATGTCACTAAGATGACATATCAAAACAACACTAAATTAAAGTTCTTTTTTGTACAGAACGCCACTACAATAGTTTAAAACAAATAAAGTGCACTTTTGTGCATGATGTCACTAAGATGACATATCAAAACAACACTAAATTAAAGTGCTTTTTTGTACAGAACGCCACTACAATAGTTTAAAACAAATAAAGTGCACTTTTGTGCATGATGTCACTAAGATGACATATCAAAACAACACTAAATTAAAGTGCTTTTTTGTACAGAACGCCACTGCAATAGTTAAAAACAAATAAAGTGCACTTTTGTGCATGATGTCACTAAGATGACATATCAAAACAACACTAAATTAAAGTGCACTTTTTGTACAGAACACCACTACAATAGTTTAAAACAAATAAAGTGCACTTTTGTGCATGATGTCACTAAGCTGACATATCAAAACAACACTAAATTAAAGTGCTTTTTTGTACAGAACGCCACTACAATAGTTTAAAACAAATAAAGTGCACTTTTGTGCATGATGTCACTAAGATGACATATCAAAACAACACTAAATTAAAGTGCTTTTTTGTACAGAACGCCACTACAATAGTTTAAAACAAATAAAGTGCACTTTTGTGCATGATGTCACTAAGATGACATATCAAAACAACACTAAATTAAAGTGCTTTTTTGTACAGAACGCCACTGCAATAGTTAAAAACAAATAAAGTGCACTTTTGTGCATGATGTCACTAAGATGACATATCAAAACAACACTAAATTAAAGTGCACTTTTGTGCATGATGTCACTAAGATGACATATCAAAACAACACTAAATTAAAGTGCTTTTTGTACAGAACGCCACTACAATAGTTTAAAACAAATAAAGTGCACTTTTGTGCATGATGTCACTAAGATGACATATCAAAACAACACTAAATTAAAGTGCTTTTTTGTACAGAACGCCACTACAATAGTTTAAAACAAATAAAGTGCACTTTTGTGCATGATGTCACTAAGATGACATATCAAAACAACACTAAATTAAAGTGCTTTTTTGTACAGAACGCCACTACAATAGTTAAAAACAAATAAAGTGCACTTTTGTGCATGATGTCACTAAGATGACATATCAAAACAACACTAAATTAAAGTGCTTTTTTGTACAGAACGCCACTACAATAGTTTAAAACAAATAAAGTGCACTTTTGTGCATGATGTCACTAAGATGACATATCAAAACAACACTAAATTAAAGTGCTTTTTTGTACAGAACGCCACTGCAATAGTTAAAAACAAATAAAGTGCACTTTTGTGCATGATGTCACTAAGATGACATATCAAAACAACACTAAATTAAAGTGCACTTTTTGTACAGAACGCCACTACAATAGTTAAAAACAAATAAAGTGCACTTTTGTGCATGATGTCACTAAGATGACATATCAAAACAACACTAAAGTGCACTTTTTGTGCAGAACGCCACTACAATAGTTAAAAACAAATAAAGTGCACTTTTGTGCATGATGTCACTAAGATGACATATCAAAACAACACTAAATTAAAGTGCTTTTTTGTACAGAACGCCACTACAATAGTTTAAAACAAATAAAGTGCACTTTTGTGCATGATGTCACTAAGATGACATATCAAAACAACACTAAATTAAAGTGCTTTTTTGTACAGAACGCCACTACAATAGTTAAAAACAAATAAAGTGCACTTTTGTGCATGATGTCACTAAGATGACATATCAAAACAACACTAAATTAAAGTGCACTTTTTGTGCAGAACGCCACTACAATAGTTTAAAACAAATAAAGTGCACTTTTGTGCATGATGTCACTAAGCTGACATATCAAAACAACACTAAATTAAAGTGCTTTTTTGTACAGAACGCCACTACAATAGTTTAAAACAAATAAAGTGCACTTTTGTGCATGATGTCACTAAGATGACATATCAAAACAACACTAAATTAAAGTGCTTTTTTGTACAGAACGCCACTGCAATAGTTAAAAACAAATAAAGTGCACTTTTGTGCATGATGTCACTAAGATGACATTTCAAAACAACACTAAATTAAAGTGCACTTTTGTGCATGATGTCACTAAGATGACATATCAAAACAACACTAAATTAAAGTGCTTTTTTGTACAGAACGCCACTACAATAGTTTAAAACAAATAAAGTGCACTTTTGTGCATGATGTCACTAAGATGACATATCAAAACAACACTAAATTAAAGTGCTTTTTTGTACAGAACGCCACTACAATAGTTTAAAACAAATAAAGTGCACTTTTGTGCATGATGTCACTAAGATGACATATCAAAACAACACTAAATTAAAGTGCTTTTTTGTACAGAACGCCACTACAATAGTTAAAAACAAATAAAGTGCACTTTTGTGCATGATGTCACTAAGATGACATATCAAAACAACACTAAATTAAAGTGCTTTTTTGTACAGAACGCCACTACAATAGTTTAAAACAAATAAAGTGCACTTTTGTGCATGATGTCACTAAGATGACATATCAAAACAACACTAAATTAAAGTGCACTTTTTGTACAGAACGCCACTACAATAGTTTAAAACAAATAAAGTGCACTTTTGTGCATGATGTCACTAAGATGACATATCAAAACAACACTAAATTAAAATGCACTTTTTGTGCAGAACGCCACTACAATAGTTAAAAACAAATAAAGTGCACTTTTGTGCATGATGTCACTAAGATGACATATCAAAACAACACTAAATTAAAGTGCACTTTTTGTACAGAACGCCACTACAATAGTTAAAAACCAATAAAGTGCACTTTTGTGCATGATGTCACTAAGACGACATATCAAAACAACACTAAATTAAAATGCACTTTTTGTGCAGAACGCCACTACAATAGTTAAAAACAAATAAAGTGCACTTTTGTGCATGATGTCACTAAGATGACATATCAAAACAACACTAAATTAAAGTGCACTTTTTGTACAGAACGCCACTACAATAGTTAAAAACAAATAAAGTGCACTTTTGTGCATGATGTCACTAAGATGACATGTCAAAACAACACTAAATTAAAGTGCACTTTTTGTACAGAACGCCACTACAATAGTTAAAAACAAATAAAGTGCACTTTTGTGCATGATGTCACTAAGATGACATATCAAAACAACACTAAATTAAAGTGCTTTTTTGTACAGAACGCCACTACAATAGTTTAAAACAAATAAAGTGCACTTTTGTGCATGATGTCACTAAGATGACATCAAAACAACACTAAATTAAAATGCACTTTTTGTACAGAACGCCATTACAATAGTTAAAAACAAATAACGTGCACTTTTGTGCATGATGTCACTAAGATGACATATCAAAACAACACTAAAGTGCACTTTTTGTGCAGAACGCCACTACAATAGTTAAAAACAAATAAAGTGCACTTTTGTGCATGATGTCACTAAGATGACATATCAAAACAACACTAAATTAAAGTGCACTTTTTGTACAGAACACCACTACAATAGTTTAAAACAAATAAAGTGCACTTTTGTGCATGATGTCACTAAGATGACATATCAAAACAACACTAAATTAAAGTGCTTTTTTGTACAGAACGCCACTACAATAGTTTAAAACAAATAAAGTGCACTTTTGTGCATGATGTCACTAAGATGACATATCAAAACAACACTAAATTAAAGTGCTTTTTTGTACAGAACGCCACTACAATAGTTAAAAACAAATAAAGTGCACTTTTGTGCATGATGTCACTAAGATGACATATCAAAACAACACTAAATTAAAATGCACTTTTTGTACAGAACGCCACTACAATAGTTAAAAACAAATAACGTGCACTTTTGTGCATGATGTCACTAAGATGACATATCAAAACAACACTAAATTAAAATGCACTTTTTGTACAGAACGCCACTACAATAGTTAAAAACAAATAACGTGCACTTTTGTGCATGATGTCACTAAGATGACATATCAAAACAACACTAAAGTGCACTTTTTGTGCAGAACGCCACTACAATAGTTAAAAACAAATAACGTGCACTTTTGTGCATGATGTCACTAAGATGACATATCAAAACAACACTAAATTAAAATGCACTTTTTGTACAGAACGCCACTACAATAGTTTAAAACAAATAAAGTGCGCTAACTAAATACAGAGTCTCGGAAAACTGGCGTGCACAAGCGATCCCTCAGAAAGCTGGCGTGCACATCACTTGTGCACGCCAGCTTTCCGAGACTCTTATTTTGTTAGCGCAGGCAGCATGAAGCAGGGCTTTTATTGTGAAGATAGGAAATGTGCAGTCGGCCTTTAGAGTTTTGACGGAAGGGACGGCGCGAAAGTCTGTTGAAATAAAAAGTGTTTCTGGCCTTCCTCTCTGTCATTTTTTCATAATAATGAACTGGCAGCAGCCAGCGTCATCTCACAAGACCCTCGGGTGCCGTGAATGTCAATCAAGCAAGCTACGGAATTTGCCGCCAATGTTTTTCTTGTAAAGTGTATGGAAGCTGGATGAATTAGATGCCAAAAACCAACCACTTTCATGTGGTATTGTACAGAAAGGACAACTTTTTTTCTCCTCCATTTGAAAATGTGGGCGTTATCATCATTACTGTCTGATTCCAATCAATGCAAGTCATCAGAATCAGGTAATACACCAACTTATACTCTTGTCTTCGTGAAAGAAAGACATCTATATGTGTTACACATGCTTGTATTATCATTAAACACATTTAAGAATATGTACTGTACTGTGCAATCTACTAATACAAGTTTCAATCAATCAATCAAAAGTGTAAAGGAAAAAAGACACTTTTTATTTCAACCGTACTTCCCGTCAAAAGCCTAAAGACTGATCGCACACTTCCTGTCTTCACAATAAAAGCGCCGCTCCATTGCGCCTGCGTTAACAAAATAAGAGTCTCCGAAAGCTAGTGCAAATAAGCTAGCAAACTACGAAGTTTGCCGCCAATGTTTTTCTTGTAAAGTGTATGGAAGCTGGATGAATTAGATGCCAAAAACCAACCACTTTCATGTGGTATTGTACAGAAAAGAGGAACTTTTTTTCTCCTCCATTTGAAAACGTGGACGTCTGATTCCAATCAATGCAAGTCATCAGAATCAGGTAATACACCAACTTATATTCTTGTCTTCGTGAAAGAAAGACATCTATATGTGTTACACATGCTTGTATTATCATTAAACACATTTAACTTGTTTACAAAAATGTCTCTTTCATAAATAAATAAATATAAATGATATATATAAATGAGGTAGATCCCCTCGAGTTGGTCAATTGAAAAGTAGCTCGCCTGCAGAAAAAGTGTGGGCACCCCTGTTAAATAAATAAATGGGTTGTACTTGTATAGCGCTTTTCTACCTTCAAGGTACTCAAAGCGCTTTGACATTACTTCCACATTTACCCATTCACACACTGATGGAGGGAGCTGCCATGCAAGGCGCCAACCAGCACCCATCAGGAGCAAGGGTGAAGTGTCTTGCTCAGGACACAACGGACGTGATGAGGTTGGTTCTAGGTGGGATTTGAACCAGTGACCCTCGGGTTGCGCACGGCCACTCTCCCACTGCGCCACGCCGTCCCAGACGTTCTAGACATTATCTCATTCTGTTGTTGACTAATTTTTTCATACTGTCATGATCCGTGGTCCGGATCATGTTTTTGTATTTTCCGTTAGTTTTGGACTCCTTTAGTTCTTGTGTTTGTTTTGGTTGTTATTGTGTTCACCTGTCTCTGATTAGTGCTCGCCCGCTCACATACGTCCCGAGAACTAATCAGAGGCCGTATTTAAGCTTGTCTTTGCCAGTCAGTCGGCCTGGCGCCATTGATCTTTTCATGCTCTGTTCATGCTGGTATTCTTGCTTTTGCTGGTCTCTTGCTCCATGCCAATGCCAAGTAAGTTTTTGTTTATTCATACCATAGTTAGCGACTTTTGTTTCTTGTCTACAGTTCGGTGTAAGTTGCGTTTTCGACTCGTACGCCTATGGTCCGGAAAAATACGGTAAATATAAAAAAAGGGTGCACAGTGTTCTTGCAGTTCCAGCCCTTCTGCAGCTTGCCCATCTCGGTGCCGTGGAACAGACCGCCCACCACATGGGATTATCAATAAGTGCCCCATTGTTCCTCCCAAAAACCAAACCCCAAGGCAGCGAGTGGGCTGCAGCAGCGTGGCAACACTACTCAGCTGTTTTATATGAAAGAAGAAGAAAACATTGTTGAATCGAGCGTGCGGCAGTGGAAACATGTTTATTTATTTATAGGGATGTCACAGTACGAACATTTTGTATCGCGGTGTCATGTCTTTTGATCATGTTCTGTTTGGTTTTTGGAATCTTTTAGTTTATGTTTTTACACTCCATTGTTTCAGTTACCATGTCAACTCATTAGTATCACTTGCCTCATTTGTTAGGACTCAAGCACCTGTGTTAATCAAGACTTTATTATTTAAGCTTGTCGTTGCCAGGCAGTCGGATTCCCCTGCTCCGCACCAGTTCTAAGTCAGCTGCTAGGCGCCAGCCGAGGCAGCCCGTCGGGACGCCTCACCAGGAACTGTACTTGTGGGGTGGTTTAGCTCGGTTGGTAGAGTGCCAGCAACTTGAGGGTTGCAGGTTCGATTCCCGCTTCTGCCAACCTAGTCACTGCCGTTGTGTCCTTGGGCAAGACACTTTACCCACCTGCTCCCAGTGCCACCCACACTGCTTTAAATGTAACTTAGATATTGGGTTTCACTATGTAAAGCGCTTTGAGTCACTAGAGAAAAAGCGCTATATAAATGTAATTCACTTCACTTCACTACTTGAGGTGACGCACGTCCAAGTTCACCACCGCTTCCGGCGGGGCCCTACCTGGGCGAAGGGGCCCGGGAGGCGTTTCACAGGGCGGGCATGGCTGGCGCCTAGTAGCTGACTTAGAACTGGTGCGGAGCAGACAGTCCGATGTTTTCCAAGCTTGAATAATAAAGTTTTGATTAACACAGGTGCGTGA
>NC_084613.1:4154831-4194831 GCF_033978795.1 Nerophis ophidion
AATCGCTAAAACTAGTACGCATATATCAAAAAAAAAAGGGGTTTTTAAAGCCTTTTTTAAAAGCCTTCACAGTCTGTGGTGCCCTCAGGTGGTTAGGGAGAGCAGCGGAGCAGAAAGCCCGGTCTCCCGTAGCTTTGTCCTCGTAGGTTGAAGGAGGTTCGCCTGTCCGAGGCGGAGGTGCCGTGTGGAGGATTTGGGTGGTGAGCAGTTCTTTGAGGTAGACGGGGGCATTTCCATGGAGGCCCTGGTGGGTTGGGAGGGAGACTTTGTATTCAATCCTGAGTGGAACAGGAAGCCAGTGAATTGGTGCGAGATGGTCATATTTCCACACTCTCATCAGGATCCTAGCAGCACTATTTCTGTAAGTATTGCAGCTTCTGGGAATCTTTCCTTGCTTAAGGAATTAAGACTTGAGTTTTTCTGGCACAGCATATCTTAAATAAAAACATAAGTGCCACCCACAACCGTGACAACACTAATAGAAGCCATATTGTCAGCGGGTTAAAATGCTCTCTCCTCTCCCCGCAGATAATGAGCACATCTACATGGAACTGGACCAGAAACTGTCCAAGTACTGTCCTAAAGAATGGAAGAAAGAAGCCAGCAAGGTGAGACCTGGACTCGATGCTGGTGGATCTTGATGTCACTACCAGGGTGGCCGAGTGGTTAAGGCGTTGGACTTAAGATCCAATGGACTCTAGTCCTCGTGGGTTCGAACCCCACTCCTGGTATTGTTTAGGTTCTTTCAAATATAACTAATCTAAGAAGACCCGCATTGAATCCGCGTGTTTGTTTTGACTGTTTGTAGTGTTTATGGAGTTAATGTTCTTGGATGTAAACACTCAGTGTTTGGATAGCAATGATTCATTGCTGTGGTTGTCTATGGTTCACACTATTATGTTGGATCCACTATGGACTGGACTCCCTCACTATTATGTTAGATCCACTATGGACTGGACTCTCACCATTATGTTAGATCCACTATGGACTGGACTCTCACAATATTTGCTTGTAAGTACTATGGTGCCTGTCTGGCTCACACTATTATGTTGGATCCACTATGGACTGGACTCTCACTATTATGTTAGATCCACTATGGACTGGACTCTCACTATTATGTTAGATCCACTATGGACTGGACTCTCTCACTATTATGTTAGATCCACTATGGACTGGCTCTCACCATTATGTTAGATCCACTATGGACTGGACTCTCACTATTATGTTAGATCCACTATGGACTGGACTGTCACTATTATGTTAAATCCACTATGGACTGGACTTTCACTATTATGTTAGATCCACTATGGACTGGACTCTTATTATTATGTTAGATCCACTATGGACTGGACTCTCACACTATTATGTGAGATCCACTATGGACTGGACTCTCACACTATTATGTCAGATCCACTATGGACTGGACTCTCACTATTATGTTAGATCCACTATGGACTGGACTCTCATTATTATGTTAGATCCACTATGGACTGGACTCTCATTATTATGTTAGATCCACTATGGACTGGACTCTCACTATTATGTTAGATCCACTATGGACTGGACTCTCATTATTATGTTAGATCCACTATGGACTGGACTCTCACTATTATGTTAGATCCACTATGGACTGGACTCTCATTATTATGTTAGATCCACTATGGACTGGACTCTCATTATTATGTTAGATCCACTATGGACTGGACTCTCACTATTATGTTAGATCCACTATGGACTGGACTCTCATTATTATGTTAGATCCACTATGGACTGGACTCTCATTATTATGTCAGATCCACTATGGACTGGACTCTCACTATTATGTTAGATCCACTATGGACTGGACTCTCATTATTATGTTAGATCCACTATGGACTGGACTCTCATTATTATGTTAGATCCACTATGGACTGGACTCTCACTATTATGTTAGATCCACTATGGACTGGACTCTCATTATTATGTTAGATCCACTATGGACTGGACTCTCACTATTATGTTAGATCCACTATGGACTGGACTCTCACTATTATGTTAGATCCACTATGGACTGGACTCTCACTATTATGTTGGATCCACTATGGACTGGACTCTCACTATTATGTTAGATCCACTATGGACTGGACTCTCACTATTATGTTAGATCCACTATGGACTGGACTCTCACACTATTATATTAGATCCACTATGGACTGGACTCTCACTATTATGTTGGATCCACTATGGACTGGACTCTCACTATTATGTTAGATCCACTATGGACTGGACTCTCACTATTATGTTAGATCCACTATGGACTGGACTCTCACTATTATGTTAGATCCACTATGGACTGGACTCTCACTATTACGTTAGATCCACTATGGACTGGACTCTCATTATTATGTTAAATCCACTATGGACTGGACACTCTCACTATTATGTTAGATCCACTATGGACTGGACTCTCTCACTATTATGTTAGATCCACAATGGACTGGACTCTCACTATTATGTTAGATCCACTATGGACTGGACTCTCACTATTATGTTGGATCCACTATGGACTGGACTCTCACTATTATGTTAGATCCACTATGGACTGGACTCTCACAATATTTGCTTGTAAGTATTCTGTGATTTTGCGCTGCCGAACATGCTCCTCTGCTTGTAAACCAAAATGACATGACGTGACAATGACAGGCGTACTTTTTAGAGGCAGTATAGTACCGAATATGATATATTAGTATCACGGTACTATACTAATACTAGTATACTGTACAACTCTACCACCTGCAAAAGAAAAATAGTGCGCATGAAAAAATCTGATACAGGTCACATATGGGCACAAAAAATCGTAATTGACCTGCAGTGAGAATCTCTTGAGTCTTGACTTTGATGAGCGTAAACATTCATGTCTTTTAGGGAATCGACCAGTTCGGGCCTCCGATGATCATCCACTTCAGAGCTCAGTATTACGTGGAGAACGGCAGGTTGATCAGGTAAGCGGCGGCCTACTCCACCCGCCCACGCGGCAGCCATGTGACCTTGGACCTACTTTGTGTCTGCAGCGACCGGGCGGCCAGGTACTACTACTACTGGCACTTGAGGAAACAGGTGCTGCTGTCTCAGTGCATCCAGCGGGAGGAGGCCTACTTCCTGCTGGCGGCCTTCGCGCTGCAGGCCGACCTGGGCAACTTCAAACGGAACAAGCACTTTGGCAAATACTTTGAACCTGAAACCTACTTCCCGCCCTGGGTGAGTACTACGCTGGTGTCGGATGTTGGCCCAACCCCCTCCTCCACCATGTGTGCTGAGTACAAACCCCAGTTTCCATATGAGTTGGGAAATTGTGTTAGATGTAAATATAAACAGAATACAATGATTTGCAAATCCTTTTCAAGCCATATTCAGTTGAATATGCTACAAAGACAACATATTTGATGTTCAAACTCATAATAATTAACTTAGAATTTCATGGCTGCAACACGTGCCAAAGTAGTTGGGAAAGGGCATGTTCACCACTGTGTTACATCACCTTTTCTTTTAACAACACTCAATAAACGTTTGGGAACTGAGGAAACTAATTGTTGAAGCTTTGAAAGTGGAATTCTTTCCCATTCTTGTTTTATGTAGAGCTTCAGTCCTTCAACAGTCCGGGGTCTCCGCTGTCGTATTTTACGCTTCATAATGCGCCACACATTTTCCATGGGAGACAGGTCTGGACTGCAGGCGGGCCAGGAAAGTACCCGCACTCTTTTTTTACGAAGCCACGCTGTTGTAACACTTGTCTTGCTGAAATAAGCAGGGGTGTCCATGAAAAAGACGGCGCTTAAATGGCAGCATATGTTGGTCCAAAACCTGTATGTACCTTTCAGCATTAATGGTGCCTTCACAGATGTGTAAGTTACCCATGCTTTGGGCACTAATGCACCCCCATACCATCACACATGCTGGCTTTTACACTTTGTGTCGATAACAGTCTGGATGGTTCGCTTCCCCTTTGGTCCGGATGACACGATGTCGAATATTTCAAAAAACAATTTGAAATGTGGACTCGTCAGACCACAGAACACTTTCCCACTTTGCATCAGTCCATCTTAGATGATTTTGGGCCCAGAGAAGCCGGCGGCGTTTCTGGATGTTGTTGATAAACAGATTTATCTTTGCATAGTAGAGCTTTAACTTGCACTTACAGATGTAGCGACCAACTGTATTTAGTGACAGTGGTTTTATGAAGTGTTCCTGAGCCCATGTGGTGATATCCTTTAGAGATTTATGTCGGTTTTTGATACAGTGCCATCTGAGGGATGGAAGGTCACGGTCATTCAATGTTGGTTTCCGGCCATGCCGCTTACGTGGAGTGATTTCTCCAGATTCTCTGAACCTTTTGATGATATTATGGAGCGTAGATGTTGAAATCCCTGACTTTCTTGCAATTGCACTTTGAGAAAGGTTGTTCTTAAACTGTTTGACTATTTGCTCACACAGTTGTGGACAAAGGGGTGTACCTCGCCCCATCCTTTCTTGTGAAAGACTGAGCATTTTTTGGGAAGCTTTTTTTTATAGCCAATCATGGCACCCACCTGTTCCCAATTAGCCTGCACACCTGTGGGATGTTCCAAATAAGTGTTTGATGAGCATTCCTCAACTTTATCAGTATTTATTGCCAACTTCTTTGTCACGTGTTGCTGGCATCAAATTCTACAGTTAATAATGATTACTTGCACACACAAAACATGTTTATGAGTTTGAACATCAAATATGTTGTCTTTGTAGCATATTCAACTGAATATGGCTTGAAAAGGATTTGCAAATCATTGTATTCCGTTTATATTTACATCGAACACAATTTCCCAACTCATATGGAAACAGGTTATTTTTGTCGCTAACGTGGCACACATTTGTTTTCCCCCCACTTCTTGGCTCATGAAACCACACCCGCCTGATTGCTCCCCACTTCCTGCCATTTTCCCCGTTGCCTCCTTATCACATCTTACAACAGGAAAGCACACAGAAAAACAAAACTCCACGCAGATTGACCAGAAGCTCTCTCACCCACTTCCTGTCTCTCATTGGGCTTTTATTACCCTCACAGCGCTGCCAAGGCTGCATAAAAAAAACAAAGTGTTATGCTCCTCTCAGGCCAACCCCCCTTTTTCCCTTCTGCGTCAGGTGATAGCCAAGCGCGGCCGGGACTACATCCTGAGACACATCCCCAACATGCACAAAGACCAGTTTGCCCTCACGGCCTCAGAGGCGCACCTGAAGTACATCAAGGAGTGTGCGCAGCTGGATGATGTCACCGTCCACTACTACAGACTCTACAAGGTGAGTCGACATCACACCTTGTTTTAAAGCAGCACACCTAGGGCTGGGCCATATATCGATATACTCGATATATCGCAGGTTTGGGGAAGCACGGTGGAACAGGGGTTAGTACATGTGCCTCACAATACGAACCCTGAGTAGTCCTGAGTTCAATCCCGGGCTCGGGATCTTTCTGTGTGGAGTTTGCATGTCCTCCCCGTCCAAAGAAATGCACCTGGGGATAGGCCCCTCCCACCTCCAAAGACATGCACCTGGGGATAGGCCCCTCCCACCTCCAAAGAAATACACCTGGGGATAGGCCCCCTCCCACCTCCAAAGATATGCACCTGGGGATAGGCCCCTCCCACCTCCAAAGACATGCACCTGGGGATAGGCCCCTCCCACCTCCAAAGACATGCACTTGGGGATAGGCCCCTCCCACCTCCAAAGACACGCCCCTGGGGATAGGCCCCTCCCACCTCCAAAGACATGCACCTGGGGATAGGCCCCTCCCACCTCCAAAGACATGCACCTGGGGATAGGCCCCTCCCACCTCCAAAGACATGCACCTGGGGATAGGCCCCTCCCACCTCCAAAGACATGCACCTGGGGATAGGCCCCTCCCACCTCCGAAAACATTCACCTGGGGATAGGCCCCTCCCACCACCAAAGACATGCACCTGGGGATAGGCCCCTCCCACCTCCAAAGACATGCACCTGGGGATAGGCCCCTCCCACCTCCAAACACATGCACCTGGGGATAGGCCCCTCCCACCTCCAAAGGCATGCACCTGGGGATAGGCCCCTCCCACCTCCAAAGACATGCACCTGGGGATAGGCCCCTCCCACCTCCAAAGACATGCACCTGGGGATAGGCCCCTCCCACCTCCGAAAACATTCACCTGGGGATAGGCCCCTCCCACCACCAAAGACATGCACCTGGGGATAGGCCCCTCCCACCTCCAAAGAAATGCACCTGGGGATAGGCCCCTCCCACCTCCAAAGACATGCACTTGGGGATAGGCCCCTCCCACCTCCAAAGACATGCACTTGGGGATAGGCCCCTCCCACCTACAAAGACATGCACCTGGGGATAGGCCCCTCCCACCTCCAAAGACATGCACCTGGGGATAGGCCCCTCCCACCTCCAAAGACATGCACCTGGGGATAGGCCCCTATATTGTGGGGCGGTTTAACTCGGTTGGTAGAGCGGCCGTGCCAGCAACTTGAGGGTTGCAGGTTCGATTCCCGCTTCCGCCATCCTAGTCACTGCCGTTGTGTCCTTGGGCAAGACACTTTACCCACCTGCTCCCAGTGCCACCCACACTGGTTTAAATGTAAAAATTAGATATTGGGTTTCACTATGTAAAGCGGTTTGAGTCACTAGAGAAAAAGCGCTATATAAATATAATTCACTTCACTTCACCTGGGGATAGGTTGATTGGCAACACTAAATGGTCCCTGGTGTGTGGATGTTGTCTGTCTATCTGTGTTGGCCCTGCGATGAGGTGGCGACTTGTCCAGGGTGTACAGCACCTTCCGCAGCGTAGATAGGCTCCAGCACCACCCGCCACCCCAAAAGGGACAAGCGGTAGAAAAATGGATGGATGGATATTGCGGGTTTGTCTCTGTGCGATATAGAAAATGACTACCGTATTTCCTTGAATTGCCGCCAGGTATATAGTATGCACCTGCCTAGAATTACCGCCTGGGTACAACTCGTTTCGCAAAATATTTAGCGCATGCTTAGCATTACCGCCGGCTCAGGATTAATTTTATTAGCGCATGTCTAGAATTTCCGCCGGGTCGAACTCGTTTCGCAAAATAATAAGCATATTCCTGGAATTTCCCCCGGGTCAAACTCGTCACGTCACGAGTGACACTTCACCTGTCATCATTTTCAAAATGGAGGCGGCTGGTTTCAATCATTTGAAATCGCATAAAGGGAAGAAGATTAAGAGCTATTCAGTAGGATTTAAGGTCCAAGCTATTGAATATGCTAAAAAGAACAATAAGCAGCTATGTTTTATTAATATACCGTAGCTGCGTGTGTCAAATATGAGTCTTTAAATGACTCCCGCCTCCTGGTGGTAGAGGGCGCTAGTGATCCTTCTTGCGACTACTCGGCTGCAGAAGAAGTGACAACAAGCAGCGATCGTTTATTTTTTCCTCTCGCTTGCACTTTTAACATGGAGGATTACATATCTAAAATAAAACCGTTTTCTAAACTGGACTTTCAATCGAAGCAGGAAGTAATAAAGGAAGATCTCCATCGAGGCAGAGAGACTTTTAAAACTGAAGAAAGATAAGGAAGACTTCTATAAACAAGTTATCGATGTTTTTGACCAGAAGGAGCTGCGCATGGACTTCATTTATAAGTAAAGGTAAGACCATAATAACGTTTTTTTTAATTAAATGTGCTTTTAATGATGGTATCCTTACATCACACTCAAATTTATAAGCGCAGGCCTAAATTTACCGCATGCCTTTGGTAAGCGCCGGAGTGAGAAGAGGTTTTAAATTAATAATAATAATAATGAATTAGATTTATATCACGCTTTTCTATTGTTATATACTCAAAGTTAATACTAGTTAAACACGGTTAAACACATGAGGGAAGGTTGGTAGAAAATCCCTGTTAACACACAAATATAAAGTTAAGCTGGATAAGTAGAAATACAAGCTGGTAAAAATACCAGGAGTGGGGTTTGAACCCACGAGGACTATTGTCCATTGGATCTTAAGTCCAACGCCTTAACCACTCGGCCATCCTGGTGGTTGTAAGATACACCAAACCATATGTATGGACGATTTATTCATCCTTTTTTTTTTTTTTAATAAGGAAACAGTTCATTCATCATCTCTGTATTATTTGTTTGATATACAGTACAGCAGGGGTCACCAACGCGGTGCCCGCGGGCACCAGGTCGGCCGTAAGGACCAGATGAGTCGCCCGCTGGCCTGTTCTAAAAATAGCTCAAATAGCAGCACTTACCAGTGAGCTGCCTCTATTTTTTAAATTGTATTTATTTACTAGCAAGCTGGTCTCGCTTTGCTGGACATTTTTAATTCTAAGAGAGACAAAAGTCAAATAGAATTTGAAAATCCAAGAAAATATTTTAAAGATTTGGTCTTCACTTGTTTAAATAAATTAATTAATTTTTTTTACTTTGCTTCTTGTAACTTTCAGAAAGACAATTTTAGAGAAAAAATACAACCTTAAAAATGGTTTTAGGATTTTTAAACACATATACCTTTTTACCTTTTAAATTCCTTCCTCTTCTTTCCTGACAATTTAAATCAATGTTCAAGTAAATAAATTGTTTTTATCGTAAAGAATAATAAATGCATTTTAATTAAATTCTTCATTTTAGCTTCTGTTTTTGCGACAAAGAATATTTGTGAAATATTTCTTCAAACTTATGATTAAAATTCCAAAAAATTATTCGGGCAAATCTAGAAAATCTGTAGAAACAAATTAAAATCTTATTCCAAAGTGTTTTGAATTTCTTTTAAAATTTTTCTTCTGGAAAATCTAGAAGAAATAATGATTTGTCTTTGTTAGAAATATAACTTGGTCCAATTTTTTATATATTCTAACAAAGTGCAGATTGGATTTTAACCTATTTAAAACATGTCATCAAAATTCTAAAATTAATCTTAATCAGGAAAAATTACTATTGATGTTCCATAAATTATTATTATTTTTTTTTTCAAAAAGATTCGAATTAGCTAGTTTTTCTATTCATTTTTTTCGGTTGAATTTTGACTTTTAAAGAGTCGAAATTGAAGATAAACTATGTTTCATTTTTTTTGGTTCATTTTTAGCCAGTTTTCTCCTCTTTTAAACCGTTCAATTACGTGTTTTTTTCATCATTTATTCTCTACAAAAAACCTTCTGTAAAAGGAAAAAAAATATACGACGGAATGACAGACAGAAATACCCATTTTTTATATATATATATATATATATAGATTTATTTATTAAAGGTAAATTGAGCAAATTGGCTATTTCTGGCAATTTATTTAAGTGTGTATCAAACTGGTAGCCCTTGGCATTAATCAGTACCCAAGAAGTAGCTCTTGCTTTCAAAAAGCTTGGTGACCCCTGCAGTACAGTATAGCACTCTTTGTTGTGTTGAAAGTGTGCAAAGCTTTACTGAAATATGGACTTTTGTCATGGCCGAAACTCATTATTCATATTTACACTGTTTTCTAGTTTGAATTTTACAATTCAAACTTTTCAAGTTACGAACCCTGTTCAAAAACCAACAAAGTAGGTCAATTAAAGTTAACACTATACTGTACTTGGTAAATACTAGTTAAACATGGTTAAACACATGAGAGAAGGTTGGCAGAAAATCACTGTTAACACACAAATATAAGGTTAAGCTGGATAAGTAGAAATCCAAGATGGGAAAAATACCAGGAGTGGGGTTTGAACCCACGAGGACTATTGTCCATTGGATCTTAAGTCCAACGCCTTAACCACTCGGCCATCCTGGTGGTTGTCACTTGCAGCAAAAAAAACATCTATATTGACGCTCTATTCATTCATTGTTGTGCTTGTGTGTATTGAAGAAGCTGGGCGAGTACCTAAGCAAGTCTTTAATTGTGATGAGACCAGACTTTGCTGGAAAAATATGCCGAAGCTGACTTTTTTCACAACGGAGAAAAAGACTACCTCTCGTTCAGCGCACACACACACACACACACACACACACACACACACACACACACACACACACACACACACACACACACTGCACCACCCCCCTCACTTCTCTCTATCTGTCTTGTTCTCTCCCGTTGTGACCTAAAGTAGCAGCTCACAAGAGAACCTTTGGCAATGTTATTTTACTGTAAGTGGATTTTTCTTTTTAAAATATTTATTATTGTAGCAATATTGTTGTTAAAGTTAGTTAGTTATTTAAAAAAAATTGTGATTTCTGATAGTTTGTGAAGGCACCAAAGGGACTTCTGTGTGTGTGCATGTGTTGGCAGAGCAGCGCATACAGAGGACAGAAGCTTGTGTTGTTGTTGTTTGGGCTTGTTTATTAAAAAAAAGTTAATTCATCACCTCTTTATTATCTTTGTTTGATATACAGTACTGTATAGCACTCTATGTTGTGTTCAAAGTGTGCTAACCTCTACTGAAATATGGACTTTTTTGATGGCTGTAACTCATTATTCATATTTAAGCTGATTTCTATGCTGAATTTTGCTTTACAATTCAAACTTTTCAAGTTACGAACCCTGTTCAAAAAACAACTAAGTAGGTCAATTAAAGTTAACACTATACTGTACTTGGTAAATACTAGTTAAACATGGTTAAATACATGAGGGAAGGTTGGTAGAAAATCACTGTTAACACACAAATATAAGGTTAAGCTGGATAAGTAGAAATACAAGCTGGTAAAAATACCAGGAGTGGGGTTTGAACCCACGAGGACTATTGTCCATTGGATCTTAAGTCCAACGCCTTAACCACTCGGCCATCCTGGTGGTTATTCCCACCACCAAATCATATGTATGGACGATATATTCATTCATTATTTTTTTTCAATAAGGAAAAAGTTAATTCATCACCTCTTTATTATGTTTGTTAGATATACAGTACTGTATAGCACTCTATGTTGTGTTCAAAGTGTGCTAACCTCTACTGAAATATGGACTTTATTCATGGCTGTAACTCATTATTCATATTTAAGCTGTTTTCTATGCTGAATTTTGCTTTACAATTCGAACTTTTCAAGTTACGAACCCTGTTAAAAAACAACAAAGTAGGTCAATTAAAGTTAACACTATACTGTACTTGGTAAATACTAGTTAAACATGGTTAAATACATGAGGGAAGGTTGGTAGAAAATCCCTGTTAACACACAAATATAAGGTTAAGCTGGATAAGTAGAAATACAAGCTGGTAAAAATACCAGGAGTGGGGTTTGAACCCACGAGGACTATTGTCCATTGGATCTTAAGTCCAACGCCTTAACCACTCGGCCATCCTGGTGGTTATTCCCACCACCAAATCATATGTATGGACGATATATTCATTCATTATTTTTTTTCAATAAGGAAAAAGTTAATTCATCACCTCTTTATTATGTTTGTTAGATATACAGTACTGTATAGCACTCTATGTTGTGTTCAAAGTGTGCTAACCTCTACTGAAATATGGACTCTATTCATGGCTGTAACTCATTATTCATATTTAAGCTGTTTTCTATGCTGAATTTTGCTTTACAATTCGAACTTTTCAAGTTACGAACCCTGTTCAAAAACAACAAAGTAGGTCAATTAAAGTTAACACTATACTGTACTTGGTAAATACTAGTTAAACACGGTTAAATACATGAGGGAAGGTTGGTAGAAAATCCCTGTTAACACACAAATACAAAGTTGAGCTGGATAAGTAGAAATACAAGATGGTAAAAACACCAGGAGTGGGGTTCAAACCCACGAGGACTATTGTCCATTGGATCTTAAGTCCAACGCCTTAACCACTCGGCCATCCTGGTCGTTATTGAATTCATCAAATCATATGTATGGACGATGTATTCATTCATTATTTTTTTTTCAATAAGGAAAAAGTTAATTCATCACCTCTTTATTATGTTTGTTTGATATACAGTACTGTATAGCACTCTATGTTGTGTTCAAAGTGTGCTAACCTCTACTGAAATATGGACTTTATTCATGGCTGTAACTCATTATTCATATTTAAGCTGATTTCTATGCTGAATTTTGCTTTACAATTCGAACTTTTCAAGTTACGAACCCTGTTCAAAAAACAACTAAGTAGGTCAATTAAAGTTAACACTATACTGTACTTGGTAAATACTAGTTAAACATGGTTAAATACATGAGGGAAGGTTGGTAGAAAATCCCTGTTAACACACAAATATAAGGTTAAGCTGGATAAGTAGAAATACAAGATAGTAAAAATACCAGGAGTGGGGTTTGAACCCACGAGGACTATTGTCCATTGGATCTTAAGTCCAACGCCTTAACCACTCGGCCATCCTGGTGGTTATTCCCACCACCAAATCATATGTATGGACGATATATTCATTCATTATTTTTTTTTCAATAAGGAAAAAGTTAATTCATCACCTCTTTATTATGTTTGTTTGATGTACAGTACTGTATAGCACTCTATGTTGTGTTCAAAGTGTGCTAACCTCTACTGAAATATGGACATTATTCATGGCTGTAACTCATTATTCATATTTAAGCTGATTTCTATGCTGAATTTTGCTTTACAATTCGAACTTTTCAAGTTACGAACCCTGTTCAAAAACAACTAAGTAGGTCAATTAAAGTTAACACTATACTGTACTTGGTAAATACAATCAAACACGGTTAAACACATCAATCAATCAATCAGTGTTTACTTATATAGCCCTAAATCACTAGTGTCTCAAAGGGCTGCACAAACCACTACGACATCCTCGGTAGGCCCACATAAGGGCAAGGAAAACTCACACCCAGTGGGACATCGGTGACAATAATGACCCAGTGGGACGTCGGTGACAATGATGACTATGAGAACCTTGGAGAGGAGGAAAGCAATGGATGTCGAGCGGGTCTAACATGATACTGTGAAAGTTCAATCCATAATGGATCCAACACAGTCGCGAGAGTCCAGTCCAAAGCGGATCCAACACAGCAGCGAGAGTCCTGTTCACAGCGGAGCCAGCAGGAAACCATCCCAAGCGGAGGCGGATCAGCAGCGCAGAGATGTCCCCAGCCGATACACAGGCGAGCAGTACATGACCACTGGATCGGACCGGACTCCCTCCACAAAGGAGAGTGGGACATAGAAGAAAAAGAAAAGAAACGGCAGATCAACTGGTCTAAAAAGGGAGTCTATTTAAAGGCTAGAGTATACAAATGAGTTTTAAGGTGAGACTTAAATGCTTCTACTGAGGTGGCATCTCGAACTGTTACCGGGAGGGCATTCCAGAGTACTGGAAGGTTGGTAGAAAATCACTGTTAACAAATATTTATAAGGTTAACCTTGATATGCAGAAATACAAGATGGTAAAAATACCAGGAGTGGGGTTTGAACCCACGAGCACTATTGTCCATTGGATCTTAAGTCCAACGCCTTAACCGCTCGGCCATCCTGGTTGTTATTGGCTTCATCAAACCGTATGTATGGACGATATATTCATTCATTATTTTTTTTTCAATAAGGTAAAAGTTAATTCATCACCTGCGATGAGGTGGCGACTTGTCCAGGGTGTACCCCGCCTTCCGCCCAATTGTAGCTGAGATAGGCGACAGCGCCACCCGCGGCCCCAAAAAAGGGAATAAGCGGTGAAAATTGGATGGATGGATGGATTGATAATAATAATAATAATAATAATAATGTATTAGATCAATATCGTGCTTTTCTATTGATTAATTCATCACCTCTTGATTATGTTTGTTTGATGGTAAACGGGTTGTACTTGTATAGCGCTTTTCTACCCCTTTTTAAGGAGCCCAAAGCGCTTTGGCAGTATTTCCACATTCACCCATTCACACACACATTCACACACTGATACTGTACTGTATAGCAGTGGTCCCCAACCTTTTTGTATCCGCCGACCGGTCAGCGCTTAATCATTTTTCCGGCGGCCCGGTTGGGGGGAGGGGGGTGGTGTTTGGGGGGAATCCTTTTTTTTTTGTTTTTTTTTTTGTTTTGTTTCTTTGTCATGAAAAAGGGACGTTTTTGTCATGAAAAAGAGAGGTTTTTGTGGTTGGTGCACTAATTGTAAGTGTATATTGTGTTTTTTATGTTGATTTAATAAAAAATAAAAAATAATATATATATATATATATATATATATATATATATATATTTTTTTTTTTTTAATGTTATTTTTTTTAATAAAAATGAATAAAAAAATCTTCGGCGGCCTGGTACCAATCGGTTGGGGACCACTGCTGTATAGCACTCTATGTTGTGTTGAAAGTGTGAAAGCCTTGACTGAAATATGGACTTTTGTCACGGCTGGAACTTATTATTGAAATTTACATTGTTTCTTATGCTGAATTTTGCTTTACAATTCAAACTTTTCAATTTACGAACCCTGTTGAAAAAACAAATAAGCTGTGAAATAAGTCCGCTTCGGCGTAATTTTCCAGCAAAGTCTGGTCTCATCACAATTAAAGACTTTCTTAGGTACTCGCCCAGCTTCTTCAATACACACAAGCACAACAATGAATGAATAGAGCGTCTATATACATGCTTTTTTTGCTGTGAGTGACAACCACCAGGATGGCCGAGTGGTTAAGGCGTTGGACTTAAGATCCAATGGACAATAGTCCTCGTGGGTTCAAACCCCACTCCTGGTATTTTTTTTTACCAGCTTGTATTTCTGCTTATCCAGGTTAACTTTATATTTGTGTGTTAACAGTGATTTTCTGCCAGCCTTCCCTCATGTGTTTAACCGTCCTTGGCTATTATTTCAGCCATGACAAAAGTCCATATTTCAGTAAAGCTTTGAAGACTTTGAACACAACATAGAGTGCTATACAGTACTGGATATCAAACAAACATAATACAGAGGTGATGAATGAACTTTTTCCTTATAAAAAAAAAAAAAAAGAATAGAGAAATCGTCCATACATATGGTTTGGTGTATCTTACAACCACCAGGATGGCCGAGTGGTTAAGGCGTTGGACTTAAGATCCAATGGACAATAGTCCTCGTGGGTTCAAACCCCACTCCTGGTATTTTTACCAGCTTGTATTTCTACTTATCCAGCTTAACTTTATATTTGTGTGTTAACAGTGATTTTCTACCAACCCTCCCTCATGTGTTTAACCGTGTTTGACTAGTATTTACCAAGTACAGTATAGTATTAACTTTAATTGACCTACTTTGTTGGTTTTTCAACAGGGTTCGTTAATTGAAAAGTTTGAATTGTAAAGCAAAATTCAGCATAGAAAACAGCGTAAATTTGAATAATGAGTTTCAGCCATGACAAAAGTCTATATTTCAGTAACACTTTGAACACAACATAGAGTGTTATACAGTACTGTATATCTAACAAACATAATAAAGAGGCGATAAATGAACTTTTTCTTTATAAACAAGCCCAAACAACAACAACACAAGCTCTGCCAACACATGCACACACACAGAAGTCTCATTGGCGCCTTCACAAACTATCAGAAATCACCATTTTTTTAAACAACTAATTAACTTCAACAACAATATTGCTACAATAATGAATAATATTGCCAAAGGTTCAAATAATCATCAATCAATATTTATTTATATAGCCCTAAATCACAACTGTCTCAAAGGGCTGCACAAGCCACAACGACATCCTCGGTTCAGAGCCCACGTAAGGGTAAGGAAAAACTCACAACCCAGTGGGATGTCAATGTGAATGACTATTAGAAACCTTGGAGAGGACCGCGGGAGACCTAGGGGAGACCGGATGCAATGAACGTCGACTGGGTCTAACATAACATTGTGAAAGTCCAGTCCATAGTGCAGTGATCCCCAACCATCGGGCCGCAGAATACTTTTTTTATTAATTTTATTTTTTTAATTTTATTTTTATTTATTATTATTTTGTTATTACATCAACATACAAAACACAATATACCCTCACAATTACTGCACCAACCCAAAATACCTCCCTTTTTCATGACAACAACAAAAAAAAAGAACTTTTTCCTTATAAAAAATTTAAAAAAGGATGAATAAACCGTCAATATATATGGTTTCCTGGAAGCAGCAACCACCTGGATGGCCGAGTGGTTAAGGTGTTGGACTTAAGATCCAATGGACAATAGTCCTCGTGGGTTCAAACCCCACTCCTGGTATTTTTACCAGCTTGTATTTCTGCATATCAAGGGTAAACAATGGCGAATAGCACAGCAAGATATAGCGACATTAGCTCGGATTCAGACTCGGATTTCAGCGACTTAAGCGATTCAACAGATTACACATGTATTGAAACAGATGGTTGGATTATGGAGGCAGATAGTGAAAACGAAATTGAAGAAGAAACTGAAGCTATTGAGCGAATAGCTATTGACACTATTCTGCCATGCATGTCTGCGTTAGCATCGCCGGTAAAATGTGCAGACCAAACGATCAGGACTGATAATGGAGCAACTTAAATCCGTCGATTGGTAGGTGTTTGTTTCGCATTAAATGTGGGTGGAAGGAAACGCTGGATGTAAATATAGTTTCAAACGTACATACAGTTAGCCTAAATAGCATGTCAGCATCAATTAGGGGGCATAGCTCGGTTGGTAGAGTGGCCGTGCCAGCAACTTGAGGGTTCCAGGTTCGATCCCCGCTTCTGCCATCCTAGTCACTGCCGTTGTGTCCTTGGGCAAGACACTTTACCCACCTGCTCCCAGTGCCACCCACACTGCTTTAAATGGAACTTAGATATTAGGTTTTACTATGTAAAGCGCTTTGAGTCACTAGAGAAAAGCGCTATATAAATATAAGTCACTTCACTTATTTATATAGTTTGATCATATGTAGCCTCGTCTACAAAGATACAAATAATTGCTATGGCGACATCCAGTGGACACATTTGGAACTGCTGTTTCTTTTGTTAAAAAATTTCCGGATTATTTTTATATTTAGCAAACTCAGATAAAAGCTGTTCTCTCTCAGAACAGAGTGATCAAAGAGGAATACAAGATGGCGTTGATTTTACGGTGCGTTCAAGGACCGCTGTACAAAGTAGAATTCCACAACACCTGCCAGAAATAAAATAAAATAAAAAGATTTATGTTTTGAATTTTTAATTTAAATAAATCTTAACGTGCTACAATACAAAGCTATGTTTAAAAGAATAAACGCTTAGCCGCTGGGGGCGGTGTAGCCCGGGTGGGGGAGTGGCCGTGCCAGCAACTTGAGGGTTCCAGGTTCGATCCCCGCTTCTGCCGTCGTGTCCTTGGGCAAGACACTTTACCCACCTGCTCCCAGTGCCACCCACACGGCTTTAAATGGAACTTAGATATTGGGTTTCACTATGTAAAGCGCTTTGAGTCACTCGAGAAAAGTGCTATATAAATATATCTCACTAAAACACTATCAGTGGAGCATAACAAATGCAATGGTTTATTTATTCTAGTTATTTTCAATCACTTTAAGTATTTTTTTTGGACAATACCACAATCATTTTGCTCCCGATAATAATGATATGAACTGGTCACATGGTCACATGGTCACATGGTCACTTGCCAGCTGAGCGGACGCCCACTACTCATCTACAAGGAGGGACGTTTTTCTTTCTCAACTCTAAAAGCCAGCGTTAGAGCGCCTCTCCTCCCAAGAATGGAGCCAATAAACGAGGAAGACGATAAACATTTATCATGTTTGGTGCTCATAAACATTTATTACATCCTTAAAAGTAACTTTTTTCCTAACGACGGCCCTTTTATGTCATGAATCTTATGCTCATCTGCACTTATTTCCTTTCAGGATAAGAAGGAAGTGGAAGCCTCTCTTACTTTGGGACTGACTTTGCGCGGGATTCAAATATTCCAGGTACAATTTATGATAAAGTAAACACGCATATTTTTTTTCTTCATGAATGGTCTTCATGTGAAGTGTTGACATTTAATCCCAAAGCCAAGCAGTCCGCAAACTTTTGTCCTTTTTTTTTGGCAGAACATCGGCTCAGTGAGGCAGCTTTTGTACGACTTTCCGTGGACCAACGTGGGAAAACTAGTTTTTGTGGTGAGTCACACTCAAATTACACACATGACACATGTCACACTCGCGTTTGTTAAAAAAAGACAAAAAACCTAAGCATCTGTGACCTAATGGAGAGTTTCTGCGTGGGAAGGGGATACTGAGCCTAAGACCTGCAACTCCTCTGGAACTAATCAAGGATTTAGAAAGACTGCACACATGCACACACACACTTACACACTTGTAGGTTTACAAAGAAGTACAACACTGTATGGACAAAGAAATCGAGACTAGGGCTGCAACGATTAATCAAATAAATTGAATCATTTCATTAAGAAAAAAGCTTCAATTTATATTCTGTTCCTTTGATCAATTATTAAATCAGTGTAAGTAATAAAAATGTATCAAATCGAGAGCTCATAAAAGAGGGTGAAACAAGTTGAATAGTAAAAGAAGGTAAATAGAGGGTAATCAAGGTGAATAAAGTGGAAAAAAGCTGAAAGAAAGTGGAAAAAAAGGTAAAATAAGTTGAAAAAAGGTAAACAAAATGTAAAATAAGTAAATATAATGTAAAAAAAAAAGGTAAACAAAAGGTAAAACAAGGACTATAGGTATAAAAAAGTAAATACAAGATAAAAGAAGATACTTACCAAGGAACTAGGAGGTAAAAGTAGTATATAAAAGGTAAAGGAAAGTAAATAAAAGATAAAAGGAGGAATATAGAAGGTACATGATAACTAAAAAAGTTAACCAAGTTAAATAGAAGGTAAAATAAGGTAAATAAAAGGTGAATAAAATGTAAAAGAATAACACATAAGGTAAAAAGAAGATAAGTGAAATAGAAGATAAAAGAAGTTAAATAAAAGGAAAATAGAAAGTAAATACAAGTTAAAATAAAAAATATTGAAGATAAAATGAGTTAGATGGAAGAGTAAGTAAATAAAAAATAAGGAAAATAGAATGTAAAGGAAGACAAAAAGGGTGAAATAAGGTAAAAAGAAATGTAAAAGGTAAATATAAGGTGAAATAATAATAAAATACAATCAAAGGTAAAAAAGAATATAGAGTATAATGCAAACCAAGATGAATAAATAGTAAAAGAAGGTAAATAGAGGGTAATCCAGGTGAATAAAGTGGAAAAAAGCTGAAAGAATGTGGAAAAAAAGGTAAAGTAAGTTGAAAAAAGGTAAACAAAATGTAAAATAAGTAAATATAATGCAAAAAAAAAAGGTAAATAAAAGATAAAACAAGGACTATAGATGTAAAAAAGTAAATACAAGATAAAAGAAGATACCTACCAAGGAACTAGGAGGTAAAAGTAGTATATACAAGGTAAATGAAAGTAAATAAAAGATAAAAGGAGGAATATAGAAGGTACATGATAACTAAAAAAGTTAACCAATTTAAATATAAGGTAAAATAAGGTAAATAAAAGGTAAAAAAAAAGGTGAATAAAATGTAAAAGAATAAAACATAAGGTAAAAAGAAGGTAAGTGAAATAGAAGATAAAAGAAGTTAAATAAAAGGAAAATAGAAAGTAAATACAAGTTGAAATAAGAAATATTGAAAATAAAATTAATTAGATAGAAGAGTAAGTAAATAAAATATAAGGAATGTGGAATGTAAAGGAAGACAAAAGAGGTGGAATAAGGTAAAAAGAAATGTAAAAGGTAAATATAAGGTGAAATAATAAATAAATACAATAAAAGGTAAAAAAAAAGAATATAGAGTATAATAATGAATAAAAAGTAAAAGAAGTTAAATGAAAGTTCAATACAAGGTAAATACAAGTTAAAATAAGAAATATTGAAGATGAAATTAGTTATAGAGAAGAGTAAGTATATAAAAAAGAAGGAATGTAGAATGCAAAGGAGGATAAAAAGGGTGAAATAATAACAAAATACAATAAAAGGTGAAAAAAAGGAATATATAGTATAATGCAAACCAAGGTAAAAGACCGTCACATAAGTTAAATAAAAAGTAATAGTAGGTAGATAAAAGTTAAATAAAAGTGAAATAGAAGGTAAATACAAGTTAAAATAAGAAATAATGAAATTAAAATTAGTTGGATAGAAGAGTAAGTATATAAAAAAGAAGGAATATAGAATGTAAAGGAAGACAAAAAAGGTGAAATAAGGTAAATAGAACAAAAATAGGTAAATATAAAGTGAAATAATAATATCATATAATAAAAGGTAAAAAAAAAAGGAATATATAGTATAATACAAACCAAGGTAAAAGACTCACATAAGTTAAATACAAGGTAAAAGTAGGTAGATAAAAGTTAAATAGAAGGTAAATACAAGTTAAATACAAGTTAAAATAAGAAACATTGAAAATAAAATTAGTTAGATTGAAGGGGAAGTAAATAAAAAAGAAGGAATATAGAACATAAAGGAAGACAAAAAAGGTGAAATAAGGTAAATAGAACAAAAATAGGTAAATATAAGGTGAAATAATAATATAATATAATAAAAGGTAAAAAAAAAAAAAAAGGAATATATAGTATAATACAAACCAAGGTAAAAGACTGTCACATAAGTTAAATAAAAGTAAAAGTCGGTAGATAAAAGGTAAAATGAGTAGAATAGAAGGTAAAAAAGAAAGTCAAATCAATTAAATAAAAGTTCAAAAATATAAAGGTAAAACAAGGTAGAAGGCTGTTGTTTGGACACCGCTGATCTAGAGTTGTTGTTTTTTAAAAGTCATGTTACGTGTTCAAATAGTGCAGTTATGTGAATGGCAAAAGATTGATTTGAGATACAAGTGTTTTGAGTTAAGAGCTCTGTCACGGAACCAATTCAACTTTTCAGTTGGTGCACTATTGCAATATTCTCGCGATTTTTTGTGTGCGCTCTTCTCTGATTGGCTGTAAGAAATCAACCTGAGGCTCATGTTCCTCCCCTCCTTGCCAAGCTACATTTACATCCTGTTAAATGCTGCTTTGTTTTGAGTTTTGCATCACGGGCGCCGACCAGCCCCGATCAACCCGTCCCGTTTCCACTGCTCGGCGGCAGTGTGGTCCCGCCCTGGTCTTCCATTTTACGGCCACGCCTCAGGTCACCGGGCGCCGCAGCCACCGCGGGTCAGTAAACAGCAGATGTTGGCTGCAGCAGGGAGACAAAACAAAGACGTGTTTATGTTCCTCCTCGTCCTCTCGGAGCTGGAAGGACATCACCGCCTCTGCTTTTTGGAGACACTGATTGTGTTTAATAGAAACATCTTCATAATCTTCACGGCAAATGAGCAAAAAAAAAAAAAAAACAGCCTTTCTGACACCAAATACAAACCCCCAGTTGGGAAATTGTGTTAGATGTAAATATAAACAGAATACAATGATTTGCAAATCCTTTTCAAGCCATATTCAGTTGAATATGCTACAAAGACAACATATTTGATGTTCAAACTCATAAACTTCATTTTATTTTTGCAAATAATAATTAACTTAGAAATTCCATGGCTGCAACACGTGCCAAAGTAGTTGGGAAAGGGCATGTTCACCACTGTGTTACATCACCTTTTCTTTTAACAACACTCAATAAACGTTTGGGAACTGAGGAAACTAATTGTTGAAGCTTTGAAAGTGGAATTCTTTCCCATTCTTGTTTTATGTAGAGCTTCAGGTTTTATTTTTATTTTCCGCTTCATAATGCGCCACACATTTTCCATGGGAGACAGGTCTGGACTGCTGGCGGGCTGCACTCTTTTTTTACAAAGCCATGCTGTTGTAAAACGTGCTGAATGTGGCTTGACATTGTCTTGCTGAAATAAGCAGGGGCGTCCATGAAAAAGACAGCGCTTAGATGGCAGCATATGTTCTTCCAAAACCTGTAAGTGTCACGTGTGGGTCGCATGTTAATGCGGGATCGTTCCTCCAACGCAAACATAGACACGCCGGATAACAACGTAAAGGTAAGAATGATTTAATAACAAAACACTGGCACAAAAACAGATGAAAAGAAACGCACAGAAGCTAATGCTAACACTAGCACAGGATCAGGTAACGAGAAATCTAGTAATTACCAACAAAACAGTTGCATACCGCAAACAAGGGACCAAGACCGACTGACGGGACAAGGCAGGCTTAAATAGGAAAGTAATGAACAAAAACAGGTGTGCATCTGGAACCCGCACCAGGTGAAATTAATATGTTACCATGGTGACCAAGGTACACAAACAACAAAGGGAGTACAAACTAACAGAAAATAACCAAACTAAACATGATCCAGACTACAGATCATGACAGTATGTACCTTTCAGCATTAATGGTGCCTTCACAGATGTGTAAGTTACCCATGCCTTGGGCACTAATACACCCCCATACCATCACACATGCTGGCTTTTGAACCTTGCGTCGATAACAGTCTGGATGGTTCGCTTCCCCTTTGGTCCGGATGACACCATGTCGAATAGTTCCAAAAACAATTTGAAATGTGGACTCGTCAGACCACAGAACACTTTTCCACTTTACATCAGTCCATCTTAGATGATCTCGGGCCCAGAGAAGCCGGCGGCGTTTCTGGATGTTGTTGATAAATGGCTTTCGCTTTGCATAGTAGAGCTTTAACTTGCACTTACAGATGTAGCGACCAACTGTATTTAGTGACAGTGGTTTTCTGAAGTGTTCCAGAGCCCATGTGGTGATATCCTTTAGAGATTGATGTCGGTTTTTAATACAGTGCCGTCTGAGGGATGGAAGGTCACGGTCATTCAATGTTGGTTTCTGGCCATGCCGCTTACGTGGAGTGATTTCTCCAGATTCTCTGAACCTTTTGATGATATTATGGAGCGTAGATGTTGAAATCCCTAAATTTCTTGCAATGTCACTTTGAGAAAGGTTGTTCTTAAACTGTTTGACTATTTGCTCACGCAGTTGTGGACAAAGGGGTGTACCTCGCCCCATCCTTTCTTGTGAAAGACTGAGCATTTTTTGGGAAGCTGTTTTTATAGCCAATCATGGCACCCACCTGTTCCCAATTAGCCTGCACACCTGTGGGACATTCCAAATAAGTGTTTGATGAGCATTCCTCAACTTTATCAGTATTTATTGCCACCTTTCCCAACGTCTTTGCTGGCATCAAATTCTAAAGTTAATGAGTTGCAAAAAAAACCCATGAAATATGTTGTCTTTGTAGCATATTCAACTGAATATGGGTTGAAAAGGATTTGCAAATCATTGTATTCTGTTTATATTTACATCTAACACAATTTCCCAACTCATATGGAAACGGGGTTTGTACTTGTCAAAAAAAAACAAAAGCACAAACTCCTGGCTGCAAGGTCAGCCATGTTTGTGCGTCAGATGAGAATAATTCTGAACAGATGCAAAGCTGATGGTTAGTAATTTCTCCCTCTCAGCTTTCGTATGGGATCTCCACATTCCTGTTTTTGTTTCGAAGTGCACTCAGGCGTTCTCCCTCTTCTCCGCCTCAGGGAAAGAAGTTCGAAATCCTCCCCGACGGACTTCCCTCGGCCCGGAAGCTGATGTACTACACGGGCTGCCCGCTGCGCTCTCGCCACCTGCTGCAGCTGCTGAGCAATAGCCACCGCCTCTACATGAACCTGCAGCCCGTCCTCAAGCAGGTCCGCCGGCTGGAGGAGCACGAAGGTGAAAGTCCCGCATGACACACGGAGCACCGATCACGCTCACATTCACACCACACGGTGAAGTACCTCCTATTGTACCTAATACCGGTGTATTTGACAAAGAGGTACTGTGTTTTCCAGACTAAATCCTCAACAGTACGCCTTATAACCTGGTGCGCCTAATGTAAGGAATAAGTTTGGTTGAGCTTACCCACCTTGAAGCAGTTTTGTTGGGTGCATGGTGTAACGATAAGTTCTGACCAGTAGATGGCAGTCAAACATAAGAGATACGTGTAGGCTGCACCGTTTTAATGTGCTTCAACATACGAGTATTATTACGGTGCGGTTGGAAGAGTGGCCGTGCCAGCAACCTGAGGGTTCTTGGTTCAATCCCCAGCTTTTACCAACCTAGTCCGTTGTGTCCTTGAGCAAGACACTGCACCCTCGCTCCCGATGGGTGGTAGTTAGCGCCTTGCATGGCAGCTCCCGCCATGAGTGTGTGAATGTGTGTGTAAATGTGGAAATTGTGTCAAAGCACTTTGAGTACCTTCAAGGTAGAAAAGCGCTATCCAAGTATAACCATTTACCATTTTTTTTCTTATTATGGTGTGTATAAGGTAAGACATTATTTGAGGTTTTGTTTAGCAATATTATGCAAAAGCAACTTTTCTTAACTTCTGGTACATAAACTTTTGATCGCGACTATTTTTATATATATATACACACATATATATATATATATATACATATATACTGTATATATATATATATAAATAGTCGCGATCAATATAATCGCGATATATATACACATATATATATACATATATATATATATATATATGTGTATAGATAGATAGGTGTATATATACATATATATATACACCTATATATGTGTATATATGTCTATATAAATGTGTATATATATATATGTATATGTATATATATATGTATATATATACATACATATTTATGTATGTATGTATATATATATATATGTATGTATATGTATATATATGTATATATTTATGTATATATACATACACACACATATATATATATATATAGTTTAATTTGGTACATGGTGTAATGATAAGTGTGACCAGTAGATGGCAGTCAAACATAAGAGATACGTGTAGGCTGCACCGTTTTAATGTGCTTCAACATACAAGTATTATTATGGTACGGTTGGAAGAGTGTCCGTGCTAGCAACCTGAGGGTTCCTGGTTCAATCCCAAGCTTTTACCAACCTAGTCCGTTGTGTCCTTGAGCAAGAGACTGCACCCTCGCTCCCGATGGGTGGTAGTTAGCGCCTTGCATGAGTGTGTGAATGTGTATGTAAATGTGGAAATTGTGTCAAAGCACTTTGAGTACCTTCAAGGTAGAAAAGCGCTATCCAAGTATAACCATTTACCATTTTTTTTTCTTATTATGTGTATAAGGTAAGACATTATTTGACGTTTTGTTTAGCAATATTATGCAAAAGCAACTTTTCTTAACTTCTGGTACTTGCTGATCTGTATGTGTATATAAACTTTTGATCGCGACTATTTATATATATATATATGCGGCAACATTTACACGACTGCAAGGCATACTGGGTGACACAGAGTACACTAATGGTTGTGATATAAACAATTTTAACAGTCTTACTAAAATGCACCACGCTGTGAAGCCACACCAATAAAGAACGACAAACACATTTCGGGAGAACACTCTCACAGTAGGGCTTCACGGTGGCAGAGGGGTTAGTGCGTCTGCCTCACAATACGAAGGTCCTGCAGTCCTGGGTTCAAATCCAGGCTCGGGATCTTTCTGTGTGGAGTTTGCATGTTCTCCCCATGAATGCGTGGGTTTACTCCGGCTTCCTCCCACTTCCAAAGACATGCACCTGGGGATAGGTTGATTGGCAACACTAAATTGGCCCTAGTGTGTGAATGTTGTCTGTCTATCTGTGTTGGCCCTGCGATGAGGTGGCGACTTGTCCAGGGTGTACCACGCCTTCCGCCCGATTGTAGCTGAGATAGGCGCCAGCGACCCCAAAAGGGAATATTTATCCATCCATCCATTTCCTACCGCTTATTCCCTTTGGGGTCGTGGAGGGCGTTGGTGCCTATCTCAGCTACAATCGGGCGGAAGGCGGCGTACACCCCGGACAAGCCGCCACCTCATCGCAGGGCATGTATATATATACATATATTTGTCTTGTTATATTCTTATTTTACTGTTATATTTGTATTCCCATTGTTTTTATTGTTTTTTGTAACATTTCTCTATTTTGTTTCCTTTTAAACCCTCATTTTTTACTTTTTACTTTTTTTTTTAAATTGATCTCAACTCTGTACACTGCTGCTGGAATTTTAATTTTCCTGAAGGAGTCAATAAAGTACTATCTATCTATCTATCTATCTATCTATCTATCTATCTATCTATCTATCTATCTATCTATCTATCTATCTATCTATCTGTCTATCTATCTATCTATCTATCTATCTCTATCTATCTATCTATCTATCTATCTATCTATCTATCTATCTATCTATCTATCTATCTATCTATCTATATATATCCATTCAAATAACTGAAGATGAAACATAAGTTTGGAAACACTGCCCTCTTGTGGCAGTTCAGCACAACTGACATAAAGTGTCCTTGTTGCTTGCAGAGAAGAAACAGTACCGGGAGTCGTACATCAGCGACGCCCTGGACCTGGACATGGACCACCTGGACAAGCGCTCCCGGGCCAGCGGCAGCAGCTCCGGCAGCGTGTCGCACCACAAGCGTCTGTCCCGCCACTCCACCGCCAGCCACGGCAGCTCGCACACCTCCGGCATCGAGACGGACAGCTTCCGGGTGTCCGGCCAGGCCCCCCGCCGGCCCCCCAGGACTTGCAGCTCGTCCACCACCAGCCACGGGAGCTCGCACACCTCGGGCATCGAGAGCGGCGGCGGCAAGGAGCGCGTCCTGGACGATGACGGTAAAGACCAAAGTCCTGATGCGGTGGACAGAAAGAGAGATGACTCCAAGGCGTCTTTGCTCTCAGCAGAGATTGAGATGCTGGTGGACGACCCCAAAGATTACGAGGAGCTCGGGGAGATGTCCTTGGACCAGGAGCTGTGCATACACATCACAGAGGACATGCTGACCATGGCCCCGCATCACAACAATGGATACTCTGGTAAATAAAACGAAAAAACTTCAGTTTATTTCAAGGGACAATACACCTGATGTGTAAATCATAGCAAGCATGCTACCTTCCATCTGCAGTCCCTCAACTCAAAGTCTGTCCTTTGCAGGTCTCGTCGTCAAAGACGTCAGCTCATCCACTTCCAGCTCCTCCGAGACCGTCGTCAAGATGAGAGGACAAAGCATCGAGTCTCTGCCACACGTGCGTTTGCTTTCTCACTAGAGATGTCCCATAATACCGTTTGAGAAATGCTTTAAAATCGGAAATGATCAGTTTCAGAAAGTAAAATGTGTGACTTTTTAAAACGCCGCTGTTCAGAGTCAATCAATCAATCAATCAATGTTTATTTATATAGCCCCAAATCACAAATGTCTCAAAGGGCTGCACAAACCGTTACGACTACAACATCCTCGGAAGAACCCACAAAAGGGCAAGGAAAACTCACACCCAGTGGGCAGGGAGAATTCACATCCAATGGGACGCCAGTGACAATGCTGACTATGAGAAACCTTGGAGAGGACCTCAGATGTGGGCAACCCCCCCCTCTAGGGGACCGAAAGCAATGGATGTGGAGCGGGTCTAACATGATACTGTGAAAGTTCAATCCATAGTGTCTCCAACACAGCCGCGAGAGTTCAGTTCAAGCGGATCCAAGACAGCAGCCAGAGTCCCGTCCACAGGAAACCATCCCAAGCGGAGGCGGATCAGCAGCGTAGAGATGTCCCCAACCGATGCACAGGCGAGCGGTCCATCCTGGGTCCCGACGAGTGGTCCATCCTGGGTCTCCACTCTGGACAGCCAGTACTTCATCCATGGTCATCGGACCGGACCCCCTCCACAAGGAGGGGGGGACATAGGAGAAAGAAAAGAAGCGGCAGATCAACTGGTCTAAAAAGGAGGTCTATTTAAAGGCTAGAGTATACAGATGAGTTTTAAGGTGAGACTTAAATGCTTCTAGTGGTACACGGACGTACAGAGCGCCAATAAACCTTAAAGTCCCAGTCACATAATATCGACGGCTTTTCACACACACAAGTGAATGCAAGACATGCTCATACTTGCCAACGTTGAGACCTCCGAATTCGGGAAATGGGGTGTGGTTTGACGGTAGCGGGGGGCTAGGGTATAGTGTAGCATCCTAGAAGAGTTAGTGCTTCAAGGGGTTCTGTTGTGTTTATGTTGTGTTACGGTGCGGATGTTCTCCCGAAGTGTGTTTGTCATTCTTGTTTGGTGTGGCTTCACAGTGTGGCGCATATTTGTAACAGTGTTAAAGTTGTTTATGCGGCCACCCTCAGTGTGACCTGTATGGCTGTTGACCAACTAAGCTTTGCATTCACTTGTGTGAAAAGTTGAGATATTATGCGATGTGGCCGGCACTTCAAAGGCAGTGCCTTTAAGGCAGGTGTGTCCAAAGTGCGGCCCGAGGGCCATTTCTGGCCCCCAGCTAATTTGTAAAAAATACTACAATAAAAATGTAAAACATAAAAGAGTATAATAAAAGAGTAAACAGTGACAAGTAACATGAAAAAGTTGCAGTGTTGAGACTAATAACACAAAGCTGCCCTGCGATGAGGTGGCGACTTGTCCAGGGTGTACCCCGCCTTCCGCCCGATTGTAGCTGAGATAGGCGCCAGCGCCCCCCCGCGACCCCGAAAGGGAATAAGCGGTAGAAAATGGATGGATGGATGGATATTGCATATTTTGTGCGAAACAAAGTTTTTTTTCACAAAAAGGGCATCAAACAAACAAAATAATATGGAAAAAATTATAAAATCTACAGACTTCAGCGTTAAAAGTAAAAAAATATAAATATACATTTGGCTTATTTTCAACACTTATTCTTTTTTTTATTGTTATGAATTATTGACCTGTTTAGGGTTCCAATTACTTCACGTCAAATATTCCACTTTGAAATGTTTTTTGGGGGAAAAATGTTGCATAGTTTGTGTGTTTGCTATATAAATAAGAGTTTTGACTTAAAGGCCATAAATATAAAAAAATAAATTTAAAAAATGTTATAACAAAGTACAGACCTGAAGTTCATCTTGAGAGTCAAGCATTAAATTAAAAAAATAATAATTTATGACTTATTTGTAACATTTTTATGACTGAGACCCTTCCGGAGACCGGGGACCAAACTTGAGGAAAGCCATAAAGGTAAAAAAACAACAACTATTGTATTGCTTTTAAAAAGGAAAAATATCAAAATGGCCCCCGCATGCTTGGATTTTTCAGTCTGCGGCCTAAAGTTTGGACACCCCTGCTTTAAAGCACGCCCCCAATATTGTTGTCTGGGTGGAAATTGGGAGAAATATGTGAGTCTCCCGGAAAAATCACGAGGGTTGGCAAGTATGGGCATACTTGGTCAACAGCCATACAGGTCACACTGAGGGTGGCCGTATAAACAACTTCAACACTGTCACAAATATGCTCCACACTGTGAACCCACGACAAACACATTTCGGGAGAACATCCGCACCATAACACAACATAAACACAACAGAACAAATACCCAGAACCCCTTGCAGCACTAACTTCTCCCGGACGCTACAATGTACACCTTCAACCCCGCCCACCTCAACCTCCTCATGCTCTCTCAGGGAGAGCATGTCCCAAATTCCAAGCTGCTGTTTTGAGGCATGTTAAAAAAAGTAATGCACTTTGTTCTGGAGGGTGGGGGCGAGGGACATATTGAAGAACACAGCGCTTCTGTAATGTTTTCAGATCAACTAGGTGACGCGATTTGAATATTTTGTTTTCAGGTCGGTCTCTCCAAAGCTTTGGAATAAATTGCAAAATACCTATTCTGTCCTGGGTGATCATTTAAACTCAGTGTATGTGTCATCGAAAGAACTTGGGATTGACCAGTAACTTAAGTTCCTTTGGAGGAACATCTGGTCCAAACGCAACAGTCTCCTGGGTTCGCTGGTCTTTGATGCCGCTCCCTCTCGTCAAGCCCAGGTGCGCTGATGCGGGATTGTCTGCAGCCTTGTCGCTCACGAGCAGGGGCGTGTCCGGGCAAGCAGCCACAGGAGGAATCTTGACACTCGGTTACAGGAGCAACACGGGTTTGAATCTGTGCCGAGAGTGACGGAGATAGATATCTACGTATATCCATATTTAAGAATTATTTCTTTCTATAGTCATATTTGAAATAGCTAGTGGTTTCCATTTGTACTCTTTCTATTTTTTCTCCATCTCATGTCCATGGTACACTGCAAGTTAACCTTGGCTTTAGACATGTAAAGAGGATACTCCTTTTTCCTATTTCATCCTGTCACCAGCTGAGGAGAACAAAAGACATGTGTATTTGTTCTGGAGGGTGCGGGCGAGGGACATATTGAAGAACACAGCGCTTCTGTAATGTTTTCAGATCAACTATGCGACGCGATTTGAATGTGTTGTTTTTAGGTTGGTCTCTCCAAAGCTTTGGAATACATTTCAAAATACCTATTCTCTTCTGGGTGATCATTTAAACTCAGGTTATGTGTCATTGAAATAACTTGGGATTGACCAATAACTTAAATTCCCTTGGAGGAACATCTGGTCCAAACGCAACAGTCTCCTGGGTTCGCTGGTCTTTGATGCCGCTCCCTCTTGTCAGGCCCAGGTGCGCTGATGCGGGATTGTCTGCAGCCTTGTCGCTCACGAGCAGGGGCAAGCAGGAATCTTGACACTTGGTTGCAGGAGCAACACGGGTTTGAGTCCGTGCCGAGATTGACGGAGATAGATATCTACGTATATCCATATTTAAGAATTATTTCTTTCTATAGTCTAATTTGAAATAGCTAGTGGTTTCCATTTGTACTCTTTCTATTTTTTCTCCATCTCATGTCCTTGGTACACTGCAAGTTAACCTTGGCTTTAAGGAATGTAAGGAGGATAGATAATAATTTTTCCTATCTCATCCTGTCTCCAGCTGAGGAGAACAAAAGACGTGTATTTGTTCTGGAGGCTGGGGCGAGGGACATATTGAAGAACACAGCGCTTCTGTAATGTTTTCAGATCAACTTGGCGACGCGATTTGAATGTGTTGTTTTTAGGTTAGTCTCTCCAAAGCTTTGGAATAAATTGCAAAATACCTATTCTGTTCTGGGTGATCATTTAAACTCAGCTTATGTGTCATCGAAAGAATTTGGGATTGATCAGTAACTTAAATTCCCTTGGAGGAACATCTGGTCCAAACGCAACAGTCTCCTGGGTTCGCTGGTCTTTGATGCCGCTCCCTCTTGTCAGGCCCAGGTGCGCTGATGCGGGATTGTCTGCAGCCTTGTCGCTCACGAGCAAGTAGCCGGAGGAGGAATCTTGACACTCGGGTTCGCATCTGCTCCGTGACAGAGATATGGAAAAACATATCAAAATGGCCCCTGCATACTTTGAGTATTCAGTATGCGGCCCTGGGTGGAGAAGTGTGGCCCCTCCTGATGTCCACATGACTGCTTCTAACTCGCATGTGTTTTCGTCCATCAACAGACGTCGACGTGCAGGAAGCCTCCGTCCTCCACCGACCGCCACAGCCAGTCGCTGGACGACGTCCGCCTCTACCAGAAGGACTGCCTGCAGTGGGCGGAGCTCTGTCAGGACACCGCCCACAGCTACACCTTCGGCTGCGCCGAGGAGCTGAGCGACGGCGGCGGCGGCGCCCAGCAGGGCCTGGGCGAGCAGTGCGTGGGCATGCGTGGCGACCAGCACGCCTTCCCCATCAAGAGGACCAGCAAGTACTTCTCCTTGGACCTCACCAGCGACGAGGCGCCCGAGTTTGTGGTGTGACAGCCTCGTCGCCGCTTGAAAGCCAAAAGACGTCGTCGCCAGGCGACCCAACCAAAGAGCCGCAGGAGAAGGTATGTCGGACACTCACAGGAAGTGCGGCGTGCCAAGCGGCCCTCGTGCCTTCATCGCCTACGCCCGCCTTCATCATCCCCGCCGCCGTTTTGTACCCGGACCTTTTCCAAGCTGCCTGGCTATTTTAAACAACAAAAGTCGGCAGTTTTTTTTTAAGTCTACCATCTGTGTTTGTTGGCACATTTTAAACAGGGGACAACTCAAGCAGGGGTGTCCAAACTTTTTCCACTCAGAAAAACCTTTGGTGTTTTTCATTTTCAAAAGGCAATACCATATAAAGCAGGCCTGGGCAAATATTTTGACTCGGGGGCCAAATTTAGGAGAAAAAATGTGTCTGGGGGCCGGTTTATCTATTTTTAACAACACTAATACAAAACCTCACAATAAAGTCTAAATGAATGCTGAAAATGTGATGACAGACCGCCTTAAAAACAATGGAATTTTATTTTTTTCTATGAACGATAAAACCCTGAATATTGAGAACAAATGAACGTCAGTCGACATTTTTTACAATCAAGCCAAATGCAACAAACTCAACAAACTAAAACCCCGTTTCCATAAGAGTTGGGAAATAGTGTTAGATGTAAATATAAACAGAATACAATGATTTGCAAATCCTTTTCAAGCCATATTCAGTTGAATATGCTACAAAGACAACATATTTGATGTTCCAACTCATAAACTTTTTTGCCAATAATAATTAACTTAGAATTTCTTGGCTGCAACACGTGACAAAGTAGTTGGGAAAGGGCATGTTCACCACTGTGTTACATCACCTTTTCTTTTAACCAAGCTAATACAAAACCTCACAATAAAGTCTAAATGAATGCTGAAAATGTGATGACAGACCACCTTAAAACAGAATGGAATTTTATTCTTTTCTATGAACGATAAAACCCTGAATATTGAGAACAAATGAACGTCAGTCGACATTTTTTACAATCAAGCCAAATGCAACAAACTCAACAAACTAAAACCCCGTTTCCATATGAGTTGGGAAATTGTGTTAGATGTAAATATAAACAGAATACAATGATTTGCAAATCCTTTTCAACCCATATTCAGTTGAATATGCTACAAAGACAACATATTTGATGTTCAAACTCATAAACTTTGTTTTTTTTGCAAATAATAATTAACTTAAAATTTCATGGCTGCAACACGTGCCAAAGTAGTTGGGAAAGGGCATGTTCACCACTGTGTTACATCACCTTTTCTTTTAACCACACTAATACAAACCCTCACAATAAAGTCTAAATGAATGCTGAAAATGTTATGACAGACCGCCTTAAAAACAATGGAATTTTATTTTTTTCTATGAACGATAAAACCCTGAATATTGAGAACAAATGAACGTCAGTCGACATTTTTTACAATCAAGCCAAATGCAACAAACTCAGCGAACTACAAACCCTGTTTCCATATGAGTTGGGAAATTGTGTTCGATGTAAATATAAACAGAATACAATGATTTGCAAATCCTTTTCAACCCATATTCAGTTGAATATGCTACAAAGACAACATATTTGATGTTCAAACTCATAAACTTTTTTGCAAATAATCATTAACTTAGAATTTCTTGGCTGCAACACGTGCCAAAGTAGTTGGGAAAGGGCATGTTCACCACTGTGTTACATCACCTTTTCTTTTAACAACACTAATACAAACCCTCACAATAAAGTCTAAATGAATGCTGAAAATGTTATGAAAGCCCGCCTTAAAAACAATGGAATTGTATTCTTTTCTATGAACGATAAAACCCTGAATATTGAGAACAAATGAACGTCAGTCGACATTTTTTACAATCAAGCCAAATGCAACAAACTCAACAAACTAAAACCCTGTTTCCATATGAGTTGGGAAATTGTGTTAGATGTAAATATAAACAGAATACAATGATTTGCAAATCCTTTTCAAGCCATATTCAGTTGAATATGCTACAAAGACAACATATTTGATGTTCAAACTCACAAACTTTATTTTTGTTTTGCCAATAATAATTAACTTAGAATTTCATGGCTGCAACACGTGCCAAAGTAGTTGGGAAAGGGCATGTTCACCACTGTGTTACATCACCTTTTCTTTTAACAACACTCAATAAACGTTTGGGAACTGAGGAAACTAATTGTTGAAGCTTTGAAAGTGGAATTCTTTCCCATTCTTGTTTTATGTAGAGCTTCAGTCCTTCAACAGTCCGGGGTCTCCGCTGTCGTATTTTACGCTTCATAATGCACCACACATTTTCCATGGGAGACAGGTCTGGACTGCAGGCGGGCCAGGAAAGTACCCGCACCCTTTTTTGATGAAGCCACACTGTTGTAACACGTGGCTTGGCATTGTCTTGCTGAAATAAGCAGGGGCGTCCATGTAAAAGATGGCAGCATATGTTGTTCCAAAACCTGTATGTACCTTTCATCATTAATGGTGCCTTCACAGATGTGTAAGTTACCCATGCCTTGGGCACTAATGCACCCCCATACCATCACACATGCTGGCTTTTACACTTTGCGTCGATAACAGTCTGTCAGGCTTTGCCCTGACAGTTTGTCCATGTTTTAGTTTTTTCCTCTGCATTTGTCTTTGTTTCCTCCTGTGTTTAGTATCTCCTGTCTTTAAGTGCTCTTATTTTGGTTCAGCTTCCTGTTTGTCTCCCTGTGTGCTGTTGTCACCTCATCTGTGGCTGATTGGCACCTGGCCACACCTGGTGTCAATCAGCCTGCTCCTTTTTATACCCACTTTGTCTTCCAGTCAGGGCTGGATCATTGTCGTTGCCACATGTCGTGTCAATGTCATTTTGTACTTGTCATTCCTACTGGTCCTGTGATTGCAGCGTAGCGGTAAGCTATATTTGGTCAATGTTTGTAGCTTACTGTTTTTTTTTGTTCCCTGCTTCCGATTTGTTTGTTCATAGCCCTTAGTTTGTTATATCCGCCTACGTGCGTGCTTTTTGTTTGTACCCTTTTGGTTTTGGTTTGGTCTTAGTATTTAATTAAATATGTTTTCGCATTCCGTGCCTGCCTCCGTCTCTGCATCTTGGGGTTCGTCACCAAATAACTCTGACACAGTCTGGATGGTTCGCTTCCTCGTCGGTCCAAACGACACGATGTCGAATATTTCCAAAAAACAATTTGAAATGTGGACTCGTCAGAACACTTTTCCACTTTGCATCAGTCCATCTTAGATGATCTCGGGCTCAGAGAAGCCGGCGGCGTTTCTGGGTGTTGTTGATAAATGGATTTCGCTCTGCATAGTAGAGCTTTAACTTGCACTTACAGATGTAGTGACCAACTTTATTTAGTGACAGTGGTTTTCTGAAGCGATCCTGACCCCATGTGGTGATATCCTTTAGAGATTGATGTCTGTTTTTGATACAGTGCCGTCTGAGGGATGGAAGATCACGGTCATTCAATGTTGGTTTCATTACGTGGAGTGATTTCTCCAGGTTCTCTGAACCTTTTGATGATATTATGGAGCGTGGATGTTGAAATCCCTAAATTTCTTGCAATGTCACTTTGAGAAAGGTTGTTCTTAAACTGTTTGACTATTTGCTTACGCAGTTGTGGACGAAGGGGTGTACCTCGCCCCATCCTTTCTTGTGAAAGAAAGGAGGCTGGCTTTTCAACTTTGCGTCGATAACAGTCTGGATGGTTCGCTTCCCCTTTGGTCCGGATGACACGATGTCGAATATTTCCAAAAATAATTTGAAATGTGGACTCGTCAGACCACAGAACACTTTTCCACTTTGCATCAGTCCATCTTAGATGATCTCGGGCTCAGAGAAGCCGGCGGCGTTTCCGGGTGTTGTTGATAAATGGATTTCGCTTTGCATAGTAGAGCTTTAACTTGCACTTACAGATGTAGCGACCAACTGTATTTAGTGACAGTGGTTTTCTGAAGTGTTCCTGAGCCCATTTGGTGATATCCTTTAGAGATTGATGTCTGTTTTTGATACAGTGCCGTCTGAGGGATGGAAGGTCACGGTCATTCAATGTTGGTTTCATTACGTGGAGTGATTTCTCCAGATTCTCTGAACCTTTTGATGATATTATGGAGCGTAGATGTTGAAATCCCTAAATTTCTCGCAATTGCACTTTGAGAAACGTTGTTCTTAAACTGTTTGACTATTTGCTCACGCAGTTGTGGACAAAGGGGTGTACCTCGCCCCATCCTTTCTTGTGAAAGACTGAGCATTTTTTGGGAAGCTGTTTTTATAGCCAATCATGGCACCCACCTGTTCCCAATTAGCCTGCACACCTGTGGGATGTTCCACATAAGTGTTTGATGAGCATTCCTCAACTTTATCAGTCGTTATTGCCACCTTTCCCAACTTCTTTGTCACGTGTTGCTGGCATCAAATTCTAAAGTTAATGATTATTTGCAACAAAAAATAAATGTTTGAGTTTGAACATCAAATATGTTGTCTTTGTAGCATATTCAACTGAATATGGGTTGAAAAGGATTTGCAAATCATTGTATTCTGTTTATATTTACATCGAACACAATTTCCCAACTCATATGGAAACGGGGTTTGTAGAATATTAGATTTTGAACACCTCTGATCCAAAAGTTTCTCTATTCTTGTACTATTTTCAGGATTGGCAGCACAGGCGTTTGACACGTGTGCGCAGTATTAGCAACTTTTCTTCGTCAGATGGAACAGTCGGGGTTCGTTCATCAAACATTCACAGCTTTAACAAGGTTTTATTGGTGGTTTCAATGTCTTCTCCTGGGAAACAGCACAACCACATTTTTAAAGCAACTTAAAAATGTTTCAAAAAAAGTCTTCCAAGCTGCAAGAGACAAAAACACCAAAGAAAAAAAGGTTTACTGTGTGGAGTTTAAAAATAATCCATTGCATCTTTTTTTGTAATTCTTCAGCTCAGTTTTAATCATGCATGAACTCATATTTTCTACATTGTAAACTCGCAACATTTTTTTTTTGAAAAATAAAAAAATCAACGTCTATATTTCTAACAACTTGTTTTTATCCCCCTTGAAACAATTATTTCTCGATATTTGAACAAAGATGTTTCTTGTTTGTGTGTTGATGGATGAAGGTACATAGCCATAACTACAACATATATCAACTTTGGAAGAGTCTCTCATGTCTCTGGTCTATGTCATCCTTTCTGTGAAAGGATTCTTCCTTCAGGTAAAAAAAAATATATAATGTTTTTGTTTTTCATCATGTAGCTAAAAAAACTAGATATATGTCATCATAATTATGAAGTTGGTGCGTGCCTTTTTGGTTCTAACGCCCTCAATATTGAAATAAAAATGGTACATTTCATTTGCCAAATGTTTGCTGGTGTGTGTTTTTGTTGTTGTTATATGTCAGTCTTGCAATTAGTATTTAATTAAACATATAATAATCAACCCATGTTTTAATTCCAATTCATATGAATCAAAAGATTGGTTAATTCATTTAACACAATTAATTTGATTTAATAAAAATGTATTTTTTTTATTGATTTAACACATTTTAAAATGACAATTTATTTGTAATTACAATAAAAACATAAAAAAATAAATTAAATGCTTTCCTACATTACATTATTATTATTGTTATCTTAAAAAAGATTGATTAATTAATTTAACACAATTAATTTGAATTAATTAATTTAAATGTATTTTTTAATTGATTTAACACATTTTAAAATTACAATTTATTAGTAATTACAATAAAAATATTAATTAAAATAATAAATTATTTACTTTTATACATGAAATTATTATTATTATTATTATCATTATTATTTTGGGGGTTGGTTTTTAATTTTAAAAATATATTTTTACCTTTATACATTACATTATTATTATCGCTGTTATTATTATTATTATTAGTATTATTATTGCCATTATTAAAAAGTTGGTTTGCGTGCTTTTTTGATACTAATAAAAATGGTTCATTTCATTTGCCAAATGTTTGCTGTTGTGTGTTGTTACAGTTTTTGTTGTTGTTATATGTCAGTGTTGCAATTAGTATTTAATTAAACATATAATAATCAACCCATGTTTTAATTCCAATTCATATGAATAAAAAGATTGGTTAATTCATTTAAAACAATTAATTTGATTTAATTAATTTAATTAAAACATTTTTTTATTGATTTAACACATTTTAAAATGACAATTTATTTGTAATTACAATAAAAACATTAATTAAAAAATAAATTAAATGCTTTCCTACATTACATTATTATTATTGTTATTTTAAAAAAGATTGATTAATTAATTTAACACAATTAATTTGAATTAATTAATTTAAATGTATTTTTTAATTGATTTAACACATTTTAAAATTACAATTTATTAGTAATTACAATAAAAACATTAATTAAAATAATAAATTATTTATTTTATACATGAAATTATTATTATTATTATTATCATTATTATTTTGGGGGTTGGTTTTTAATTTTAAAAATATATTTTTACCTTTATACATTACATTATTATTATTGCTGTTCTTATTATTATTATTATTAGTAGTATTATTATTGCCATTATTAAAAAGTTGGTTTGCGTGCTTTTTTGATACTAATAAAAATGGTTCATTTCATTTGCCAAATGTTTGCTGTTGTGTGTTGACTTGAACTACAGTTTTTGTTGTTGTTATATGTCAGTGTTGCATTTAGTATTTAATTAAACATATAATAATCAACCCATGTTTTAATTCCAATTCATATGAATAAAAAGATTGATTAATTCATTTAACACAATTAATTTGATTTAATTAATTTAATTAAAATGTATTTTTTTATTGATTTAACACATTTTAAAATGACAATTTATTTGTAATTACAATAAAAACATTAATTAAAAAATAAATTAAATGCTTTCCTACATTACATTATTATTATTATTATTATTTAAAAAAAGATTGATTAATTAATTTAACACAATTAATTTGAATTAATTAATTTAAATGTATTTTTTAATTGATTTAACACATTTTAAAATTACAATTTATTAGTAATTACAATAAAAACATTAATTAAAATAATAAATTATTTACTTTTATACATGAAATTATTATTATTATTATTATCATTATTATTTTGGGGGTTGGTTTTTAATTTTAAAAATATATTTTTACCTTTATACATTACATTATGTTTATTGCTGTTATTATTATTATTATTATTATTATTATTATTGCCATTATTAAAAAGTTGGTTTGTGTGCTTTTTTGATACTAATAAAAATGGTTCATTTAATTTGCCAAATGTTTGCTGTTGTGTGTTGACTTGAACTACAGTTTTTGTTGTTGTTATATGTCAGTGTTGCATTTAGTATTTAATTAAACATATAATAATCACCCCATGTTTTAATTCCAGTTCATATGAATAAAAAGATTGATTAATTCATTTAACACAATTAATTTGATTCAATTAATTTAATTAAAACATTTTTTTATTGATTTAACACATTTTAAAATGACAATTTATTTGTAATTACAATAAAAACATTAATTTAAAAATAAATTATGTACTTTTCTACATTACATTATTATTATCATTATTATTATTATTTTAAAAAAGATTGATTAATTAATTTAACACAAATAATTTGATTGAATTCATTTAAATGTATTTTTTTTAATTGATTTAACACATTTTAAAATTACAATTTATTAGTAATTACAATAAAAACATTAATTAAATGAATAAATTATTTACTTTTATACATGCCATTATTATTATTATTATCATCATTATTATTATTATAGGGGTTGGTTTTGTTTGCTATTTTAATTTAAAAAATTAAGTTTTTCCCTTTATACATTACATTGCTATTATTGCTGTTATTATTATTATTATTATTATCATTATTAAAACGTTGGTTTGTGTGCTTTTTTGATACTAATAAAAATGGTACATTTCATTTGCCAAATATTTGCTGTTGTGTGTTGACTTGAACTACAGTTTTACATTACATCATATTTCGTATTATGTTATATGTCAGTGTTGAAATGAGTATTTAATTAAACATATAATGTAAAAAAAAAAAAACTAATTCATCCCATCTTTTAATTCTGATTCATATTTTAAAAAATATTGATGACTTTAACACAATTAATTTAATTTAAGAAATGTTTTTTTAATTGATTTGACACATTTCAAAATTCCAATTTATTTGTAATTACAATAAAAATATTAATTGAAAAATAAATTATTTACTTTTATACATTACATTATTATTATTATTATTGTGAAGTTGGTTTGTGTGCCTTTTTGTTTCTAACGCCCTCAATATTAAAATAAAAATGGTATATTTCATTTGCCCAAATGTTTGCTGTTGTGTGTTGACTTCAACTACAGTTTTACATTGCGTTATTATTTTTCTTGTCATATGTCAATGTTGAAATTCGTAATTAATTAAACATAATAATCAACCAATGTTTGAATTCCAATTCATATTAAAA